>NC_044928.1:27272306-27342667 GCF_003576645.1 Ipomoea triloba | reverse complement strand
TCAAAAACACTGCAGATTTCATTAATATATATATATATATTCAAAAACAAGATTTCATTAATATATATATATATATTCAAAAACAAACACTGCAGATTACATTGATAAAACTTGGGTAGAATCCTACAGATTACAAACACTGCAGAAACTTACTTTAATTCTTCAAATTACATTATATCAAAAACACTGCAGATTTCATTAATATATATATATATATTCAAAAACAAGATTTCATTAATATATATATATATATTCAAAAACAAACACTGCAGATTACATTGATAAAACTTGGGTAGAATCCTACAGATTACAAACACTGCAGAAACTTACTTTAATTCTTCAAATTACATTATATCAAAAACACTGCAGATTTCATTAATATATATATATATATATATATATATATATATATATATATATATATATTCAAAAACAAACACTGCAGATTACATTAATATATATATTATATCAAAAACACTGTAGATTAAATTAATATATATATTATATCAAAAACACTGCAGATTACATTAATATATATATATATATATATATAAATAAAATGAAGGAATACATGAAATATATATCATATACACGCAGTCCAACCATTCAAGTAATACAAGTAATACAATGAAATATATATCATATACAAGCTTACGGATATACGAGATGCAATAGAAAAAAAAAATATACAAGTAATACAACAAAATAAATATATACATACCTACAGACGGATGATATTGCGATTGGCCGGTTGCAGACTGCGGAGCGAGGTGGCTGATGGGTGATGCTTCTGCGGAGAGTGAATGAAGATGAAGCGATTAGCGTGAAAATTGCGAATAAATAAGAATAGAAAAGGGTTTTAATTGGGAAGGGTAAATGATGTCATTTCTTTAAAATAATAAGGTTAAAGATGGAAAAAAAGTTAGGAAGCTAATAGCTTATTTTGAAACGCTATCTTAGGTAGCGTTCAAAAATAAGCTCCTATTTTAAGCTACTAGCTTATTTTAGGAACATTACCAAACAGAGCTTATAGCTTATTAGTAGCTTAAAATAAGCTATAAGCTCCTAAATAAGCTCTGCCAAACAGAGCCGACATCAAAAACATTAATATGCATAAAAAAATCAAAACAAAAATTTAAAAATATTAATCTAACCTTAAAAATTAAATTATCTAATACCTATGAACTGTGAACAAGATTTACCTAGTGCATGAATAGTGATCGAGGGTTTCTCTCATCGCAAAATAATAATAATAATAATAATATCCTTTGCACGTTAGGAATCATTGGCAATTGGGGCATTCTACCAATTTTTTTCAATTATCTTGAAGTGGGTTAGCCCAATAAGACTAAACCAGGCCACATGTGAGGATCTCTTCGGCCCAAACATCCTACGGGCTGAAGTATGGCCTGTTTTGAAAAAGGAGTTAGTTTATTTTAAGTAACCTTTGGGATTGGAGGATTCAAATAACCTTTTGGGAGAAGAAAAAAAAATTTTATTTTTTTCTTTTTTTTTTTAAATGCTATTTCTTAAAACGTTTCAAAATAAACTCATAATTTATAATTATTATTATTATTATTTTTTAAAAAATACTACATGTACTTTCACTTTTTACTCCCAGTTTATACTCCTTATCACAAACCACTGAGAATCTTGAGATCCACTTAATAAAAATATCATATTATTGATTGCCATTTATCACATCATAGAGTAAAAGTGATGGAATAGAACTTGGGAGTATATACAATTCTTCTTCTTCTTTTTCACTTTATTTTCTTTATCAAATCTTAACTGTCTCTTATCCCTCTCATATCTTCCCTCCATTGTTATCAACCTCGAAATCTACCCTATTTTTTACCAATTAACAAAACACACATATGTGCTTAATATTATTCTTCAAAAAGAATTATCATCATCATCATCATCATTATTATTATTATTATTATTTTAAAAAGAATTTATTAATACACATATTATTGCCTTAATATTAATTATACACATAAATTTACCTAGAATAATATATCATATATGAGATCTATTTCAAAAACATTTTGTAAATATAATCAATCCATTGAAAAACAAATATATACAACACTAGTTTTAAAATATTAATTTTTTTATTAATATGTTACAAAACAAAATTATAATTCTTTCAGAAACTGTAAACATTGATCATTTGAACATTACAGTATCTTATAATATCCTTTAATTAATTTCAAATTAAATATATGGAATGACTACATGTGTGTACTCATATTTAGACTTTGATTGGTTATCAATTTTCTCAATAACTAATTGTATCAAACACTTATAAACATTAGTTTAACTTTTTAGTTAGGTTTACTAAACATGCATATATAGCCTAACCTTTAACTAATATCAATACACATTGAGTGGGAGCCAGACTTTTAATTAACTTTGAGTTGTCAAAGCCACACGGTCTTTCGCACGTTCAACAAAAGTTAAAACCTGAGTTTTATCCATCTAAAGCTATAGCCATAAGCAAGAGTTCCATTAGACAAATATTCATCTAAATTAAAGAAACCATTCCCATACCAATCCGAGTCCGTCTAGAATTCTAATTTATCTAACGGCCTTTCCAGAATACATTCATGTACGTCCTGACGAATTTTTACACACACACGAGCAAAAAAAAAAAACTTGACATGATCTGATCAGTTGTACTATAAGCTAATATAATTGTACACCATCCCAACTCGACACAATTAACCATTTCGTGTCCGAGGTGGTGCATGGTATGTGTGTCGGCAGTCATGAAATTAATCAAAAGGCGGCGTAGATTTGCATCTGGCTCAAGATGTTCTCAAAGTTGTCGGTGGATTTCTCGATGGGATGAGAATGGACGCCTTCGTAGGTTGTCACCACAACTCCTTCGTCCTTTGACAGCCTCTGAACTTGCTTCTTCACGTTGCATCCTTGATGGGTGCACCTATAGTAGCTCCTATATATACATACATGCCACCATTAGAGAGAGAGAAAGAAAAAAGAGGAATGAGCTGACGAAGATTATTGCTATATACCCAAAATTAGGTTTAAACTTATTAGATGTTTTCTAGCTTCATCATATCCTTTTTAAACTTTACCCCAACCCCAGAAACAAATTTTAAGTCAGGGATTATTTTCTACTTATTACATCATCAACTCCGTCATATACCTAAAAATAGAAAACCCTATTTCGAGTTTCTATCTCTTAGTTTGTATTTAATTTATTTCTCAGATTAAGTGATAAGTACAATAGAATTTCCTTTCCAAATGACAACATAAAATCACAATTCTCAAAGTATATATCCTATAAACTCAAGAAATAGTAACAAGAAAACCGTCTTGATTTTAGCTTGGTAACAACAAAGTTTCAAGTTTTATTTTCAGTGGGGATCGGTGTGATCTATTAGCCTTTTTGATTTGAGGTGACTGATCATTTATGAGCAACTTAGACTGATTTACTTTTTTAGAGTCATTTGTCAGTTAGGATCATAAGACATATTTTATTGATGCAGGCCAGTGGTTGTGAATTTTTCTCATCACAAAACGAAAAAAGGAAGAAATAATAACAAGAAAAGAAATTCTTTCCTACACGATTCATTAAAGCTATTAATTCCAGTGCTTAGAGATTGTGAAATTTTTAAATTTCTTATGAAATTCTTGTAATTTTTCACCAAACAACAACATAATAGTGAGTTTTTCTTTCGTGGAAATAGCTTTTGATATTTTTTTTAATAAAAAAAATCATATTTATTGATGAAAACCTAGATGGGTGGTAATTAATCAAGTAAAAAAATGATCAAATAAATATGAAAAAAAAATATTTATTAAAAAAAAAAAAAAAAAAAACCAACCTTGGGAATCTATTGTTCTTAACAGCCTTCTGACCATATTTCCTCCATCTATAACCATCATCAAGAATATCAACTTGGCTCCTAGTCTGGAAAGCAAATCTAGCCTTCTTCATCTTCTTCTCTCCCTTCTTCTTCCCCGCCGACGACGATGACGGCGACTTCGCCGCGCCGATCTCCGTCAAACCACTATTATTCTCAGTGGTTGCAGCAGCAGTGCAAATAGACTCACTCTTCATCTCCTCACTGCAGGGAACCTCCACGTCACCCGCACTACTCATCTTCATCCCCAAGAACCCACTCTCCATACCACTGTTATTATTATTATTCATCATATTCATCAGCGACAGATACGGCAGCGGCGATGGAGAGGAGCATCGGAACATGGATGGATAGGCGTCCATGAGCGTAAAAGCTAGAGATCAGAACAGATCAGAGCTAGGACTAGAGGAATATTTGGGTGGGTAGAGGGGAAGAATGGGAATGAGGTTTATTGGGGCTTTTATAAATGGAGGGGCGGCGGCTGGGTGGTCACTGGTGGCTACTTTATTTTAATTTTTTTTTGGTCTAGGTTCATTATATCGACTATGCATTTTAATTTAATGCCGTGAACGCCCAGAAAAAGTCAAATCACATCATTGAATACATGGAAACAATGACACAATATTGTACTCCACAAGACTTAAAACATTTTAATGCCGTATAGTTACAATGTAATATCTATTCATAACTACTTTCTAAAATTACTAAAATTATTTTTTCAATTTTATAGTTTTTTTTTAGTACTATTGATTATGTTACAATGTAATATCTATTCATAGCTACTTTCTCAACCAAATGAAGCACAAAGAGCCAATATCGTCTCTACTGAAACTCGAACTTATCCCTCCCATGTGGGTTGATTCAGTGGTTGATTTGAGATCTATTCGATTATCTCAATATTTTTATGGTTGAAAATACAAATGTCATTTTTAATGAGGTTCGAGCCCTTAATTATTGATCAAAGGCTCCGTCCTTAAAGTCTTACCAACTATGTAACATCATGAAGTTAATTTGGTACTACTAATGATTTCACCACACAATTCAATTTGCATGGGTAAGGAAATTGGAAAACCACAATTCGTGTTGAGTTGACAAGGACTTTGAATAATAATTATGATTAAAAATAAGGTTATATTTATCTTCAAATTACACCTCTTTAAAGGGTGTTATTCAATATATCAATCCCCTTAAATTTAGAGTATTATCATAAATTAACATAATATCGAGCATAGTTATTATTTATTACATAACGTTTAAATTAGCTTGTTAGTTGAGTTTCATTTTAAGCATAGTCGACAATCTTTCGGTTTAGTGGCTAAAATGAAGACTTAAAAGTTGTAATTTTAAAATTAAAAGTAGTATTATCAAAATTTATTTTATATGAGTGGAGCTTTCATGATCATGGTTTTGAATTTTCAAGGTTTTTAGAATCTAAAGTCGTGCATGGTAATAATTCATTTTTTTAAGTAAAAAATGATAAATAAAACAGCAATAGTTTATGTCACTTTTGAATTTACTTGTTTCATGGTTATTCATTTGAATAATCTACGCTACCTAATTATAGTATTATAGTTGGAATAAATGTGAAACTCTCTCTAATAACTTTCCCTTGTTTTAAGCGTTTTATTGAAGTAATTAACCGTGTTTAAGTACTAGGTGCAAAAAACAAGAGAAATGTATATAATCCTTATATTGTTTTAAGCGTTTTATTGAATTCATTGACACAACTTTCAAAGGAGTGAAAATTATATAACCGAGTTTGCGGGCTATTAGACAATATCAAAATTTATTCAATACACACTTTCAGGTAGTAGTTGTTGGTTTTACTTGTTAAAAGAAAAAAAAAAGTACATAATCCGAGTTTGTATTCACAATATACATAATCGTTTATCTTTTTTTTTTTTTTTAAATAATTGAATAGTTTGTATTTAAGTCAAAACATTGCTCATGCAATTGCAAAGTTGATATGATTAGACTAAATCTAAATTAGTTTTACAGTGGCAAAGATAATAGATGCATATGTAAAAAATAATTTGAACTTAAAGTGACAATTATTTATTGGTTAATTATATAATATACTTCATACTTGTGAGTCTAGCAGTTTGAAACAATTGGTAAGTGTACTGTCAATACAACTACAATGTTGAAGGTTTAAACTAACTTTGTAAATTGTAATGGCTTGAGTAGATCATTTTAAGAAACACTAATCAAACTATCTGAATTATTAGTCTCATAATATTGAAAATAGCAATTATCATACGCAAAAAAAAAAAAAAGACATTAAGATTGAAACGCCTGTAGTATTATATTCCTCTTTTTCCATTTCCATGTCCCAATTAACTACAAATAACATTTTTTCTTTTTCCATTTTTGCGCCTACTGACTGTAACACGCAATTGAATTGTTGGTCAAGCCGTCAATGCACGTGGATTTTAATTCCAAATAACATATCTTAGAATTATCTTTTCTATAAAGCCAAAATGAAATAGGATTCCTCCATATTTAGTACTTCATCCATGGAATTCTAAACATACTATTTTTTAACTTTTTTTTTTCTTTTTCAATATACCGTTCAATATCTTAATTACTGTAAAATTAATCTGAACTCAATTCAAATCTTACCAGTAAAATTTACCTCTTACTTAAAAGAAAATTTGACTCGGAGCTTTTTAATACAACACACCATTCTGAACTTTAATTATTCGATATTATTTTTTCCTCAATTCCAAAAATGGGTAATTACAAATTTTTACATAATAGTTTTGCCTTGTAATTATTATTATTAAATAATTAGTAATTAATAATTAAACCAAGGCTAGTATAAGATGCATCTAGAAAGACTAGAATGATGAGAACATAAAATTAATTAGAAATTATAAATTACCAAAATAAGATAAATTTTAATTTATTGCACATTACAGTCAAAGAAGACACCTACCCAAATATAATAAACTTGTGTTGTGCATTATTTCTGTTCAGACAACTGCCATAGACTTAACCGTATGTATAGCAATTGCAAGGAAAATTGCATAAATAGACTCTAGAGAGAATTAATTAGGATATTTTTTTTTATTTTTTAAAAAGATATGAGTACAACATACAATACAATTATAATATTTTTAAGCGACTAAGAAAATTCACAATCACTATATGCTGGTGTACACGAGCTAAACATTATTATTGTCTAATAGTCCATAAACCAAAAAAAAAAAGGTTAACCGGTAAGGTTATAATATTTTAAAATTACAATTATGTGCAACCAATTACAAATATTAAATGTTCATAAAATACTAAAACATATATTCTTAACGCTATTAAATGTAATTGATGTTATGATGGTCCACAAACTAAAACTTCAATTCCTATCAAATTTAAGTTGCTTTAGCATTTTCTTAGGTTAGGTTCACTATAATGTGACATTTGGGGATAGAAAAAGACATTTAAAAAAAAAAAAAAAAAAAACACACACACACACACACAACAGTAAAATCTCAATAATAGTTATTCCTTAATTTTATCGAAATAACTGTGTTTACACATGCACTTATCGACAAACGATTATAATTTTGCATGCATTTGCTCGAGCATTTCCTGCTCTTGAGAGAAGTTCGCTTGAAGATAGAATTAGCCTTCCCAAACTAATTTCCTTCAAATTTATTTTATTCCCAAAAGGTTAAATCCCCAACCCCAAGGGTATACCACGCTCCGACAGAGCATATGGGAGGATGTAAATCATGGTAATTCAGCTGAACACAGAGGCTAGACCTTTGTTTACCACGCACAAGAAACCCCCTCACTTTGAGAGGTTGCTCTCACACTGCCGTTGGTGAGACTCGATCCTGATTTTTCTTTCATGTTACTCATTGACCATAAATACCTATTTTACCAAAGACTTTCTTACAATCCACTAATATTACAAACTAGTCAAAACAATTAATACAATAAACTATCAGCTAACCATTAATAACTAATTGTCAAATACCCCAGAGTTGATGCTCCCGTACGTCTATGGAGGACTGTTTGTGATCATTATTGACAAATCCTTTGTTTCTCGAGTGCTTCAGTGCTTCTATATCCTACTAATTAAAAAAAAAACTAATATAAAAATGTCAATAAGAATTTTGTCATAATTAATACATTTTACAATTTTTTAAATTAAAACCAAAAGCACAATACAACCGATAATCAAAGAACTTAATGGATATGCTTAACGAACTAAAATACTAAACAAGAAATAAACATGTCATGTATAATGGATAAATTCTAATTCTCGCTAATACTTTAATATGAATTAAAACAAAAACAATCTTTCATTCATCATAAAACATTTTCTGTAATTTTTTTTGAAGCACAAAGAGTCAATCCGCCTCCACTAAGACTTGATCTCATGATCTCCTATATGAGAGAGTCACTACATACATGTCATCTGAGCACAAAGTGTTTGGCAATATTTTCTGTAATTAATTCAAACTCACTCTACTGAAACCACATCAGTAATCGTTGTTACACATTAATGAGCTACCGTAACGTTAGAGGTATATCGAGATAATGAGAACTGCGAAAGAATGCTCAACCAATCCCCACTGAATTCCAAATAGGAATTCAATGGATATGGAAAGTATGCAACGACTGACTATTCCTGGTCAAAAATAGTGGACTAATAAACTCGTGCACACGGCTAGTGGTTTGGAATTTTTGAGATAAAAATTAATTTGAATTATTTTATTTTAATTTTTTGATAAAAATTTTCCACTAATACTCGTTTTCTGCTTTGCCTCCTGATTTGGCTGTATTACGTGGACTGAATAGTCATTGTGAATTGAAAGCATCACTAATTATCCTTTTTGTTTATTTGTTTTTTAGTGAAAACATAATTGGTGCATGATAGATTATCAAATTCCATTCACATTTTGTTCTTCGATTAATTTTTCTATCAGCCTTAGCTGAAATCTCTCATATGACAGTCATGTAAATTATTTGAATTTAACAAACATGTAGATTGCAGAGAAAATTGATCGAGACTCGAGAGGACCAAATGCGGAAGGAATTTGGTCTTTAGTACCTATCACTTTTTCTACGTTTAGTGCCTAACTATTAAATTCCTCTCACATTTGGTCATTTTTTATTAATTTTTTGGCAAACCTTAGTCTAAGTCTCTAGCATGAAAGTATTGTGAGTTATTTGAATTTAACCTTCATGTAAACGACATAGTAAAATATAGTGATCTTAGGGTTGTCATTTATAAAAATTTAAAAAGATTGGGTAAAAATTGATCAAGATCAGATGGTGAAATGTGGTAGTAATTTTATAGGCATGCATAAAATTTAAAAAAAAAAAATTGATAGTTAATGACTAAATAATGCGGGAGTGGTATGCCCCCTCTTGTTTTTATTTTTTGTTTTTTGTTTTTTTTGTTTTATTTTTTTATTTTTTTTTGGTTTTGTTTTTGTTCTCTGTTTCATTATGTTTGCAATGTGTGTGTGTGAACTCATAGAAAAATATTACGGAGTACATTTTTATTAAAAATATTACAATATATATTTAAAATCAATCTCACATAAGCATTTGTATTTATTTTGGTTAAAATTTATTTGTATGAGCAAAAAAATCTCTAGAAAAATTAATGAAAATAAAAAGATATTTATTTATACATGTTTTAATTTAAAATAAATAATATATAATGAAAAATAGAAAATTCAAAGAAAAAAAAGGGATTGAAGAAAAATTTTGAAAAATTAAATTAAAGATAGCATTAGAATCTTTAGTCTCGTGCAGAAGAACGACACCATCGTGCACAATAGTTTTTTTTTTTTTTTTTTTTTTTGAGTACTACTGACTCTGTTACAATGTAGTATCTGTTCATAGTTACTTTCTCAGACTGAGGCTCAAACCCACTCCCATCATCCATGTGAGAGTGTTTTCCGGGACACCGGGTGCCACTAAACCACAAGGTCATTGGCTGCACAATAGTTTTTAATTATACAGCTTTTGATTTTTGTCTTTATTAGGCAAATTTTTAATTTTAATTTTTAAAAAGGAATTATGTTTCATGTGTGGTCAAATGTGAACAATGAACACTTAATGAAGATACTTTTCTTTCACGCAAAATGTTCATATTAGGTCCTGCCTCTTCCACGATATGACGATAAAGATGGTGACCTTTGATTTTTGGAAGTGCTACAACTAGTAGATAATCTGCTTTTATGCGTTGGGATGAATATGATGTTAATGCATGTAAAAGTTTATTTTTATTGACAATATAAAATAAATTAAGTTTTCTTAATGCAATATTGATGATTCAATAAAACTTAATTAATTTTTTGTTAAAAATAACATGATTATACTTAACTTATTATTATTTTTATTTTTGTTAAAAGTAACATGATTATAATAGGCTTATTGATATTGTCCAATAGTACTGCTATGTTTGACAAACCTAGCTGAAAAGGTAGCTGAAAGCTGAAAAATAGCTTAAAGCTGAAAAGCTATAAGCTCGAAACTGAAATCTGAAGAGCTGTTATGCTTAAAAGTGTTTGGTAAAATTAACTTTTTGATAAGCTGATAAATATAAAAAGACTAAAAAGGACATCTTCATACAATTTAAATAATTTTAAATTTAAATATGTTTGTTTATATATTAAAATATAAAATAATGAAATCAATATATTTAAATAAAATATAAAATAAAAACATATATTTGAAAATATATAAAATAAAAAAAAATATTTATAATTCATAAGATTAGTTCATACAAAAATTAATGTTCAAACATAAATATCAAACTGAAATTACAACCAAACATAATAAAAAGAAAAATGTCAAAAGGGTTTTAATTGAGGGGGTAAAGGATGTCATTTATTTAAAATGATAAGGATAAAGATGAAAAAAAGTTAAAAAGCTACTAGCTTATTTTGAAAAGCTACCCCAAGTAGCATTTCAAAATAAACTCTTATTTTAAGCTACTAGCTTATTTTGAGAACATTACCAAACAGAGCTTATAGCTTATTAGTAGCTTAAAATAAGCTATAAGCTACTAAATAAGCTCTGCCAAACAGAGCCGTAGTAATAAAAAAAATTATGCAATGAAGTTATATAACATATGAATTCATAAGTTTTCATTGTGTATATGGTTTGGAACTCAATTTTTGTTATGGTCCTGTTTGGTAAATGGCTGTTGGCTGATTGGGTTAGAAGGTATGATTTGTTAATAACATTAGCTGATTGTAAAAAGTTGGCTGATTGGGTTGGCTGTTAGCTGATAGCTGTTTGGTATAAAATTTTTTTCAAAAAGCTAATTGAAAATGCGGGCTACTTTGAGTAGCCTTTTGAATTTTAGTATTTTAGAGTTACAAAAAGCTTATTAACCAAACAACTAATAGTGGTCAAATAAGCCAAAATTGGCTGATAGGCTGATATAACCAAACAGGGCCTATGTGTGAACTATTCATATTGTAAGCTCTCATTTACATTTTGAAATATTATTATTTTTCCTATAAGATTGATTAGATAATTAAATTTTTGCATTTAAATTCTTAAAATATAGAGAAATTGTCTCATACATAGTATATTAGCTTGTAGTAAAATGTACATTTTAATTAAAGCGAAGGGACCAAATTTGACAAAAATATTTAAAATGTGAAAATCACCATTTTGGTCACTGAAAGGGTTTAATCGATGAAATTTTAAATAATTCGAAGATCAAATTAGTTGAAATTGAAAACTATGGACTACATTGATAGTTGAGAGAAACAATTGATGGACCAAAATGATGATTAATTCTATTTATTATTAGTAGATATGTAGTATGAGAAAGTGAATTGTATGTTATTTATCAGATTAATATATACATATCAGAGTATAAATGGGGTTAAGTCAAGTTGAAATTCTACTAGTATTGGTATGGAAGTACATGTATAAGTGGTTATAATTTGTTACAAATTTTGTCCTAAACTTTCTCTAATCATAATTAAATAAATTAAATTATTTGACTTCGTGTTGTTAACTTGTTAGGTTTAATTTTGGGTTGGGTATGCGATTTGTTTTTCTGATTTTGGGTATGACCATTGCCACGCTTGGATTTTAAGTGATAAAGAGAATAGGGTTTAAAATTTGATAAGTAACGAAAATTTGTGGGGTAATCTTATCAAGTATTAAGTTGGTCAAGTTGTTAATTTAATGACTACAATGTCATAATTTAACTCTCATCAAGAATGGCCTAAATTCTCTCCATGATATAATTTTATTACAAAATGCATGACTAGGAAAATTTGAATTCAAACAACTGAATTCAAATTTTTTGATTTTGGACTCTAAAACTTTCGTTCACTTTTTGTACAACTCACTTTGAATTGGTACATGACTTAAGCAACATGTTAAAGTTTGGTTAGTTGTTCCATAATTATTTTCCAAAGCTCAATATCGTGTTTTTTTTCCTTAAATTATGCACCTCACTCTCGAAAATTTACCTTGCTAGGGACTCTAAAACTTTCTTTCACTTTTCATATAGCTCACATCGAATTGGTATATGGCTTAAGCACCATGTTAAAATTCGATTGTTCCATAATTGTTACTCAAAGTTACATGCACATCTCTCTCGAAAAATTGTCTTGCTACATGGATCAGAATCTTTCCTAATGCACAATTGTGAATAATATGCAATTTGAATACCTATATATTTTGAACTTCCATTAAATTAACTAATGTAGCATTGATTCTTCCAAATAATAAGTAGAAATTCCGATCCCTGTGTTTATCAAACCGCACCTGCCCAAATTCTTAACAACATTGAGCACAAGTGTAGAGAGTTAATAGTGACATGGGAGGTTAGGAGTAAAGTAAAAATTTGATTGAAAAAAAAAATTATTAACTTTTTATATGTTACGTTAAGACTTTTATTTATAACGGAAGAAAAACAGTCAAGTTTTATAATTTGTTTTGACAAGTTGACGGAGGCTATTGGTTGGACTAAGTCGCATGGTATAGATTGGAATTATGATGAATGATGATCAACAAGTCTATATATTATGCCTATTTTGACATGCGCCAACTTATTGTTGGTTGATTGGTTAAATATAATCAGACCTCTCACGCGCAATTGAACGAATACATGTGAAGACTTCTTAGACACGATTTTTGAGAGGAGGTTAATTTCTTAGACATTAAATTTTACGAACCTTATTTTATGAGTTAATCATAATCAAATGTTAGACCATTTTAAATGAGTTAGGCCTGATAGGTTGGGGCGATATATTCCCTTCAAAAGTAATTTAAGAATTATATATGGGATATTATTCAAATGAATAGTTTAACTTGATTGGCAAGAAGTATAGTTTGCATACTACAACTTTTTACCTTATGATTATGAAATCAAGTCAACTATCTTATCAGTTCAACTGAATTTCTCCCGTTCTTGCATTAGGTAAATCTATTTTGTTATCTTAGCCGATAAAAAAATTAAATCAACCTAAATTGTTTATAACCAACCACCACTTCCATTAAAAATCAAACTTAAAATCTTAAAATCACTAAATTAACAAGCATATCAACTTTCTTTGATTCTATTAATTAATTGGCTTCATTTCTTAATTGCTTCAATTTAAAGTGCAGAACTCGTGCTTCCCTGCTTCAATAAATATGGCTCCAATTCATAACACGTGCTTGTACTCTCTGTATATTTTATTCTAAATGACGTGGCCTGGTGTACTGTGTAGTATCTTTGTTTTGAAAAGTCTATGTTACCAAAAACAATGCCACTAGGAAAGTAGGAACTAGGAAGTATCCAGGGAAGCTCCGAGTATACCAGCAAGCCAAACTTTTCCTTGTGTACTTTTTTTTTTCTTCACTTTTTTCCACTGAAATTTTGTAGTGAGCTTTTTAACCAGGCATAAGTATGATATAATAATGTCTAAGGGAAGTGTACTAAATTATTAGATGTGGATATTACTAGAGGTATTATACTATGATAATACATCTTCATCTTTATTAGTCTTATAATAAATTAAAACTTTGTATATCTTGTATATATTTGATAGGGATAAAACCCCGGTCTACTTATACCGACCTCCTGGTCTATGTTCCGTCCCGGGCTATTTCATATTCTCTAGAACCCGCCTTTATCCCGGTCTCTACGGGTCGGTCGGACTAGCGTCTCAACCTAACTTAATACCCTATCTGGGTTAGAGCCTTACTTATCCGAGACTAGCACCTGGCTGCTGGACGATTGGGCTGTTACTCGTACCGGTGCATGTTCGACACGCGTAGCGCATGTCGCTGGGCCGGAGCTCTGCTCGAGGCCACTTATAAAAGGCGCATTTATTGCTGTCAGGAGAACTTTTGGCTGTTTTATCTCCTGAATAGTCAAAGAGACCGAGAACCTCTGACCAACTGTCACGTAGATCGATTTTGCCTAGGGTATTCCTACTTGTACCCACATCAGTATTTATACAGAGTATCCTAATGATATTGAATTGAAGGATGATTAATAAGAGTATCCATTATTCTCTATCTTTCTCTTTATCTAATTACTTTACCGCAATCAAAATCATACAACTATTCACGCAAGGATACATCTAGTTTCACAACATTAAAATAACCACATATTAATCACAAGGTTCCAAGTTTTAATTCCCGTGGGAGCGGCATATTGACCTTATTAGTTTGAGTCCAATTGTTATACCATGGACCAATGTTCGTATTGCATTGTGAACTCTAGTTCAAAAATTATGTATCTACAGTTAATACATTTTGTACCTACAGTTATTAATTTCAGTACTTGTAAACAAATTGAATGCATATAATATGATAATCACAGACACATAACATAATAACTATAAACACATGCATAAATTGTCAACTGCAGGTACAAAATATGTTAACTCCAGACACATAAGATGTTGGTTAACATATTATGTATATGTAGTTAGCATACTATGTACCTGTAGTTAACAGTTTATGCGTGTGTAGTTATCATTTTATTTGTCTAATTACTATGTGTGCCTTCAATTTGATTACAGGTACGTCAACAATGAGCTGCGGATACAGAATGTGTCAATTGTATGTACAAAATTTGAATGTTGTTTTTAGATTAGGGTCCACAATATAAAGTACGTATACCTGGTCCATGGTATAATTTGTTGTTTGAGCTAATTACAAGCTATGCTAGTTTACCTCCTTGTAGTTCTTTGACTGCTAGGGTAAAACAAAAAGTGAATGTTATTTGGTACACACTCTTAAATAATGATTATGGATATCCTTCCTAATCCAAAAATAAACAATAAAGACAATTAAATTGAACTTAATAGTAACAAATAAAAAACAAACAATTGGAATGAATTTGTGGTCCGGTCAATTCTTCTAGAGCCTCAAGATGCTTCATTTGGGCAAAACATTCAAACCAACAATGGGAGGGATGAGATGTTACAGACTTTCACAACTTAATTTAGTTATTTTAATGGGCTAAGTTACATCACCCATGAGGTATCTAGTTATGCATGTCGTTACCACAAATAAAGTTTGATTACACTCTTAAAAAACACATTAATTCGTGAATTCATTAAAAAAAAATGAAAAATAAAATTGCACACTGTTTACTTGTTTATTACCCGTGTTTGTAAGTTATGATGATGAATTGATTATGTACTATCATATGAAAACCATCCCTTCAAAGCTTGAAAAATTATAAGAAATTGAGAGAAAAGTATAGTAGATTAACCATGATCAGTACCCTCCCAAACTAATGTCATGCAACATCTTAGAAATATAATCGAGGCTCGACTGTATTAATTTATACAAGGTGAATATTCGTAAAATGTGACAAAAAAAAAAGTATTATAAGCTATTTAATTCATCACGTACTGCACTACTGCTCCTTCTAGAGCAGCCAATTCTTCTAGAGCTTCAAGCTGCTTAATAAATTTTGCAAAACGTTCAAACCAACAGTAACAGATGTTACCGATATATATATAATTTTTATTACAAAAAATAATCATTTTGATTGTGGTAGCATATTTATATTTAATCATATTTTGTTCTTAATATTAATGACACTTACTAATTTGGTTTTTTTTTTTTTAATTTCTTTGTTACCTATTTCGTTTATTTTTGTAAAATTTGATGGTCAAAGATCAACTACTATATTTTTGTTATAAAGTCTTACATTCACTTCATTATTGTAGTTGTGTTCCTTTTACTTATTTTTATTTTTATTTTTGAAATACTCATGATTCCTTACAGGGTAGTATGTATACGTTCTACTTATTTTGTAGTCATTATACGGTGGACCATGGTCATAAAACACTGTTATTTCATTAATTAAAGAAACGGCTGCCGTTAAGTCTTAACAGAGCTTCATAAATTAAAGAATATTAGAGTTTATCTCAAAAATACTGCCCCTCACATTTGTTTATACCTTCTCCAACTTTTGTTTATACCTTCTCCAACTAGAATTAGAGTCGCCAACGGTGGTAATCCAACTCAAAACAGAATTTGGCTCGAAACCTTTCCTGGCATGTGGACACGTGGCTGCCACCTCAGATTTCCCGCCAAGTTCCCGCCAAGCTCTAATATAAAATGCCGCGCACTTAGCCTCCTTCTTCAATGTTTGCCCTGAAACCCAGCCTCAAGAAGACAAGAAGATAGAGGCGTTTCTTAACGGAGGTTAGAAAATAAAATTTTATTTCTTTTCTGTTTGTTGATTATCTCTTAATTTTCAGCTTGATTTTGGAGATTGAAGTTATAGTTTGATGATATTTGCATTGTTTAATGAGGGAGTTTTGGTTTTACAGTGAATTTTTGTAATGAAATCCGCTAAGCCGTCATTGCTCAAATCGTTTAAGACGAAGAAGGTGCTGCATTCCCGTTCGAAGCCAAATCCTTCGCCTGCAAAGCTGCCGGAAGAGTAACAACTTTCCCCCTTTTAGTTTTGCTATTTTGGCTGGATAATCTTGTATATTTTTCTGTTTAATCTATAGTTTTAGGGTTTCAAATAATTATTCCAATTTCTAATCCGAAATTGGAGTGTCTGAATTGATTCTATTGAATATTAATGTTAGTGACTATGTTTCAGGTATGAGCTTTTGGGTGAATTCTTCAATAGCTTGGCTAATTCTATCCGGCTGCTACGAAGGAAGGGATCGAACACAACATTTACAAACATTAGTCCCAAAATTGAGTTTTTAACTGACAGGTACACATATCAAATTGAGAGTTGGTTGCATTTGTTTAATCTCTTCAAGATATTACTGTGATTAGGTTATGGCCACTATGCTAATTTATTGGTTTTGGTTTGATTTTGTAGGAGGTTTTCTCATGGTCATCTAGCTCAGTTGAAGTTTATTCTACCTGAAGCCATTGAGGTAACGAAGATCATCGTGCATGATGAGCGCACGAGCTTTATGAAGCCTGATCTTCACATTACGCTAAATGCCAGCGCGGTTGGGGACAATGGAAGTGGGATTTTGGAGTTGGGGAAAGTGTTCCGGGCTCGACTTTTGGATTTCTTCAAATCCCATCCAGAGGTATGCATTTACTTTTATGCAAACTAGTTTTTGTTGTAAGTACTAGTGCATAATGATTTGCTGAAACTTGATGAGAATTCAAGCTTTGTTGATGTAGGATTGTTTATGTTTATTGAGAATTAGCATTTCATGGATAGTGTTTGGTGGAATGAACATTGTTGCAGATTGTTCTTTTTAATGATTTTGGAAGACAATGTTTGTTGACTATGATGTGTGCTTAGGGAGATGACATTCCAGAGGAGGAATTACCATATCCCTTCAATCAATCAAAGCCACCAGTGCCTTCTGGTTCATCCTTTATACCGTGCGGTGAGGCCAGAAATGAAGCTGTGTATGAGATTGATGGCGTCGTCGTCAACCTGTCTAAGCCCCCGGTCTCAACGTCCCACCTCTTTCGTTCTTTTGGACGGAGCTTCTCCCAGCGCAGCACGCTTTGCAGGGTGGAGGACACCAAACAAGAACAAACACTTGCTGTCAATCTTTCCCCCGAGAGGAAACCTTGCACTGATTCGAGTGCTGGATGCTCGCCTAATGCTGTTGCTGTGAAGAAGGATTTGCATCTCTCTAAAGTCGAGGAAGGTTCATTCTTGACTGCTGAAGGAACACCATCTGAACTCGCATCCACCCCACCTCCCAAGAGATGTTATATGACTCGAGAAGACGATAAAGATTCAGCTAAATCTCCACCAAACAAACTAGTTAGGCGCTCTGCCCGGGGCAGGCTGATCTTTGACACTCCAGTGAAGAATGCAGGAGGTAGTGAGACTGAAAGACTTTCATCAGCTCATGATCATATATATGATCTCCCCGAGGATCTCCTGCAATCAGTAAGTACATATCAAGCTCCTCGCTACTTCGTTTCAAACTAATTTTCAACAAAAAAACTAACCATGGTGCTTATATATGCAGATAAGAGAAAAGGAAAGGAAAGCGCTCGAGGAAAAAGATCCCGCCATCTCACAAGCAAAGTGGAGGAAACAAATGCTTGCAGGACTACCAAAACTGTTTGACATGATTTATTTCCTGTTTCAATCAAGCAAAGTGGAGGAAACAAATGCTTGCAGGACTACCAAAACTGTTTGACATGATTTATTTCCTGTTTCAATCAATCAGACGCTCTGTCATCCCCAAGGAGGAACTTATGCACAGGATCATTTCAAGCCCCCTAAGAACTGTTGATACAAGTAAGCCTCGTACCAAATCTCGAGCCAACTGATACTAAAAAAGCCTTTTTTGTTTCCAAGTTAAAACTGTTCTATTATTTCTGCAGGAGAAATCGAAGAGCAACTCAGATTACTGCATGAACTAGCCCCAGAATGGATCTATGAAAAGTCAGCATCAAGAGGCGATCTCTTCATTTGGTAAGTCCTAATAATTTTTTTCTCCTTTTACTATCATTTAGATAATTCCTATAGTCGAAAGTATGGTCACTCATATTCCACGCTTTGCAGTGTTAACAAGATCCCGGGCCCTGAATCAATACGCTCCAGACTTGCAGATGCAAAGTGAAAGTGGGGAGGATGAAGTAACAGTTGTAGATAATCTTGATGGCTTGCTGACTTAAATTTTACTTTTTTATTTCAATATTTATTGTAGTGATGAGCTTATTGTGAAGTTGAATGACATTGACATAGATCAAAGTTAACTTTGTAAGTAATTACTTGCAAGCTTTTGTAATTTTGAAGTTTACCCATTGGGACTGGAGGATGATTAATAAGAGTATCCATTATTCTCTTTATATTCTTTGTCTTTCTCTTTATCTACAACCGAAACCATACAACTATCATGCGAGAATACATCCAGTTAAAGATTTGATCTAAAGCTTGGATTTTGGCGATGACTAACTTAATTGGGCAAACCCACAGCTCATACACGTACAATTCCTTAGAATGAAAGTGATGTATGTGATGGATGAAATGATGATATATATCACAGATGGAACCTAACCGCCATTATATTATATTGTAACTACCTTTAGTCTATGGATCAAACAGTACTAGGATAGTACTAAACACTAATCTGCCTTGTCTGTGTGCAGATGATGATGAGGCTGAGGCTGAGGCTGAGGCTGCTTATTATTGAGCGTTGTTGCAGGCGAGCGCCTGTAGTCTTCTCCCGTCTTGGCAACAATCTCATCTCTCTCCCTAAAGTACCTCTCAAACGCCCTCGGCAAATAGCACGGAATCAAAAACCCGAACAGATTCACACAAAAGTAGAGCAGATTAGCCACCGCCAGCCCCCTCCCGAACCAGTGCCATACAACATCCTGAAACCCACTTAATCATTCACTACATGCAGAGTTATCTGAACTGGTTGGCTCAAACCCAGAAGACTAATAAGTCAAACTTGTTGAGCATAAATATAATATACACATAAATGTGCAGTCTAAAGCTTAAGCTTTTAGTTAAGATGAAGCACATACTTACTTCAATTTGGTATCAGAGTCATGCACACGTGAGGGGGCGTGTTGAGCATGTGATTACCAAATAATGTATATATGTAATTGGATTCATTAAATTGGTATATATGTAAGTGTTATTACCTTGAAATCTGCGGTTGCAGGCAATGATTTGTTAACCCACACATCTTGCATCCAGTCCAGTATCACGAACACCCGGCGAACGGTGTAAAGCAAAGGGACAAACGCTCTCACCGGCGCCGAAAACAGAGACCATCGGCTTATAATATTCTCCGTTAGTATCTGGAAAGACAGCAAGAAGAGGTGAGGCGTTGCTGATCGGACGGCATGCTCGTCGCCCCTCGCGAATCCACCCAACACATAAGCCAGCGGCAAGAACAGCCCAACGGTTGTGCCAAACACCACGTAAACACGGAAAAGCCGGCCCCCCTGAAACAACTCCGGGGGCCCACAACGGGAGTGGGAGGGGAAGGCTAGCCGGGAAATGATGAGGAGATAGGCGGAGGAGAGCGCCGGAAAAGATAGGTCTAGGAGCGGGACTAAGCCGCTCGCGGAGAAGACCATGATGAAGGCTACTAGTTGAAGCTCGATTACGCGGAGAGACCCCATTATGCCTACTGCTGGTTGGTTTTTCAGGTGCTTTTGTTGCTTTCTTAGTGAAGATGGGTTTGGCTCGTCCAGAGCCGCTGCTAGGGTTACTCCTGACATTTTTTTTTCTTGTTTTCTTCTTAATTTCTTTACAGTTCAGCTTATTGAGTGAGTTTTTAGATGGCTTTGGGGAGAAGATGAAGAAGAAGAAGAAGAAAGGTGGACCGAAATTTGAGATTGGAGGCGCTTACACGTGTAGCTGAATTGGCATGTGTGCCACGTGGAGGCGGGATGATTGACCACGTGGCAGGACATTTTGATAGTACCTCGAACATGTCGCCGTCTTCCAAGGGGATTCCGACCTTTTCAATTACTAAAGAAATCATCTTTTGATGATATTAATGAATGAAAACTATCTTATAATTTAGCCCAAAAAGCATTATCATTTTAGCAGGTCCATGTCCGTATTATGGCCCATATTGAAGGCCTATAATAATTCTTATAGTGCGGAAACCAAATTTATAGGAATGGCCAATGGAACACAAAATGTGGAGAGCTACCATATATACAATTCAAGAATCATGTTATATTCCCCTTCTTAATTTATAAAATGATCGATTAGGTAAAGAAAAATCATTTATTTTCATTTAGTTTTAAATAATAACACATTGTACAATATACCCATTGTTATTCATCTTGTAATTAGATTGACCGTTATCTTACCAACCATCCAAATTGTCGAATTAATAAGTAAAAGTAATTTTATTATCATAAAATTTAGAAGGAAAATAAAAAAAATAAAAAAACATATTAGCCAGGCAAATTATACTGTGCACCACGTACCTAAACGACGTCGTTTTGAGCATTGTAAACTAATCGTCCATTTTTTTTGGAAATCATGTTTCCCGTTTCGGCCGGTCTCTGTATTTATGTTAATATTCTGTGTATTCTAGGCAACCGTTCTGTGTATTCTAGACAACCGTTATGTGTATTCATGTTAGTAACACATGTTGTGATTTCATGTTAGTAACACATGTTGTGATGTGTTTGTGCATTCGAATGTTTATGAGGATGAGTTATGTGTATTTTGTGTAAATATTCTGTGTATTCATGTTATTAACACATGTTGTGATGTGTTTGTGCATTCGAATGTTAGGAGGATGAGTTCTGTGTATTTTGTGTTAATATTCTGTGTATTCTGGGCAAACATTCTGTGTATTATAGGCAAACGTTCTGTGTATTTTATATAATGATTATGTGTATTATAGATAATGAATTTCCTGGAGTCATTCGCGTCCGCGTCCACTAACATCTGTGTATTTTGTGTCAATATTCTGTGTATTCTGGGCAAACATTCTGTGTATTCTAGGCAAACGTTCTGTGTATTATTGATAATGATTATGTGTATTATAGATAATGAATTCCCTGAGTCATTCGCATCCGCGTCCACTAACACCGAAACGACGTCGTTTTACGTATGTGGTGCACATTGCTATGTGCACCGTGGTGCAGGGTATAACGATTGATTTTAATGTGTCCACTTTTACTCTGCCTTATATTCAATTTTAAGTAATAAATATTAAATCTGTAACGTTTGTCCTTTCAAGCACAGTCATTGAATCCTCTTAATAAAAAGTTGATAAAGCACATAAATACTAACTACTGCTTTTCCTTAAACCCTTTTCAGTTACCAGTATAGTTTCTGGATTTAGTGATTCCTTAACATTTAGGTACAACTTTCTCAGGTAACTACCATTAATTCTTGATTTTCCATAACTAAATTTGCTGTTTTTCTGTGCAATCAACTTCACAGATCAGATGTCATGCCACTTTTAAATCAATCAGTACAGTGTACCAGATGCAATATAATAGTGCCATTATATTCTTCAGAATTCTTCTTCCTCTCTATATATTCATCCTTTTTGTTATAAGTATACATCTGAGATTCTGAGAGCTTGTTTGGTACTGTCCTCTGCGGCTTCAGCTTTTCAGACTCAACAGAAGAATGGGGAAGGTAAGAAAACTTGCTTCCTTGGCTCTCAACAAACTTTTAAGAACATTTCAAGAACCCAATTCTCGGATTATTGTCACTCTCTTGCAAATTGTGGATGGAATATATATATATATATATATATATATATATATAAAGTCACAGCTCGAGGGTGTGTACGAGATTAATCCCGCCTTGTAATCCTAGTAAGTGGAGGTAAACAACTTAGAATTGCCCCATAGCTGACTGATTCAAATCAAGAATGTCAATAGACCCATATTTGGCTCAATTCAACAAGTGGCTCAAATCAAGCCAATAGACTGTGAGTCTATGATTAATTCAAACCAAAAAGGTCAATAGGTCTATAGCCGACCAATAGGCTGTTTCGACTGGAAATTAAACTTGTAGGCTACGTTTGGCAGAGCTTATTTAGGAGCTTATAGCTTATTTTAAGCTATTAATAAGCTATAAGCTTTATTTGGTAATGTTCTCAAAATAAGCTAATAGATTAAAATAAGAGCTTATTTTGAAACGCTACTTCAAGTAGCTTTTCAAAAATAAGCTAGTAGCTTTTTAACTTTTTTCCATCTTTGTCCTTATTATTTTATATAAATGACATCATTTATCCCTCCCAATTAAAACTCTTTTGGCATTTTTTCTTCAATATGTTTCGTTGTAATTTTAATTTGATATTTGTGTTTGAACAATAGTTTTTGTATGAACTAATTTTATAAATTATAAACATCTTGTTTTACTTTATATATTTTCAAATATATGTTCTTACTTTATATTTTATTAAATTATATTGATTTCATTATTTTATATTTTAATATGTAAACAAACTTATTTAAATTTAAAATTATTTAACTTTTATGAAAATGCCCTTTTTAGTCTTTTTACATTAATCAACTTATCAAAAAGCTAATTTTACCAAACACTTTTAAGCATAACAGCTAGTTTAACAGCTCTTCAGATTTCAGCTTCGAGCTTATAGCTTTTCAGCTTTCAGCTACCATTTCAGCTAGGTTTGCCAAACATAGCCGTAATGTTGTGATTATTAAGTCAATAATCCGAATAATTTGGTTGGGTGGTCTCGGTAGAGTTATTTTTTGATTGCCTATTAGTATCATTGTTAAATTTACTTTTGTTCTTCATAATGTTGCTACATCGATCTTAGTTGATGCATAAATTACAGGGAAACAAAAGTGAAGAAGGGTCAAATGAGCAGAACCCAGGAGGGATAATTATCTTGGGAGTCTACATTCATTGCAAAGGCTGTGCAGAAACTGTCAGAGACTCACTCATTGGTTTTTATGGTGATTTTACTTTGCATGTCAAATTAAATCGTCTTTAACTATTGTTGGTTTTTTCTTTTGATTTGTTTGACTGTGTCTTATATATAGGCGTGGAAGGAATTGAAATTGATGAGAGTAATCACAGAGCAACTGTGAAAGGGAAGAATGCAGACCCAATCATGGTGACAGAGAGGCTAAGGAAGAAGACTGAGAAATATGTGGAGCTCATATTTCCTATTCCAAAGCCCAAGAAAGAACCCAAGAAAGAACCTAAAAAAGAAGAGGTCTAATCTTGTATCTCAATCTCTAATTTTCTAACACTTTTTGGTCTTCAACTTCATTTTAAAAACTGTTTTCTTTAAAAAAATCTTTTTTGGTACAGCCAAAGGTGATTGAGGTTATATTGAAAATATATATGCACTGTGAAGCATGTGCTAAGGAAGTGAAGCACTGTATCCACAAATTGCCAGGTAATAAACTTACCTACCCGAATACTGTTTTGGTGTTGCAAATCATTTTTCATAGACTCAGAGTGAAGTTCCCGTGCCGCCGACAGTACTTCCTGTACGATTATGCGGTCACTCACTATTTAGGAACGCATAGCACCGTAAAATGTTCATAAATGCACGATGAGATGTTGTGAATTGTGGTGCATTTTTGGTACGTGGTGCGTTTTGTAGTGCATTTATGCATATCTGATGGTAAATTCACACTAGCCACACGGGAAGCACGGTTCGCATTTGAACCAATATATAATCTCAATCAAAGTGATCCGACTATTAACTTGGTAACCGCAAAGTTCAAAGTTGGACTCTTAGTAGAAAATGACCTATTGACTTTCTTGGTTTAAACCAGTCGCTTATAAACAACCTAGACTAGCTTACATCCTTGTAGTCTTTTAATTTGCCGATTAAGGTCACAAAGCACATTTACTCGGTGCACACTCACGAATAGTGAAAAAAAGTGAATGAATATGACGAGGTGGTTATGTTGATGTTGTAGGGGTACAAACAGTGGATTCAGACATGGAGAGCAACACAGTAAGAGTGAAGGGCAACATGAGTCCTGAAAGCCTAGTGGAGTTCATCAGCCAAAGGGCAGGGAGGCATGCTCAGGTTCTCAAAGTGAATAAAGTTGTAAGCCAGAAGAAAGATAACAAAGATCATGGAGAAACGCCGCCGGATTCCAACAAAAAGGGTGGCGCCGCCGCCGCCGTTTACAAAGGCTACACTCATGAACTCCTCCATGCCCCCCAACTCTTCAGTGACGAAAATCCCAATGCTTGCTCCATTGTATGATCATGTAATATAATTCTGAAAAAAAGATTATTAATCACTTACTTTGAAGTATAAATCTCGTTTAAAGTGACAAGATAAGAGTAAACGATTGCCTATCTTCTCTAAAGAAAAATGGTTCTTTTTGAGTATATTTTTGTAGAACGTGTTCAATTGGTTAAGAGAATCACCATCAGTGGTGATTGGTGGAGATAATGTCAGATAAATGCCTACATGCCGTGAGAAAGGAGAGGAGAGAGAATGGGTGAGCAGCTTCCGCAAATTAAGCGTTCATTGCAGATTGGTGAGTCCCACTGAGGCAAAGAAACAGGGCGCTCACGCATGGGTGAGCGTCACTTACTGCGCCCAGCGGGCGCGTGCACTTACAAAAACTTATATTTATTCTTTTCCCTTTCCACATTTTCTTTTTCCTAATCACACATACAAAAACTATTTAAAAAGGACTAAATAATTCTACTGTTAAAAATGCTATAAGGTCCCTGTCCAATTGTTTTAATTATTTTTTTGGTTTTATATATAAGCAAAATAATGTACGTGAAATCCAAGAACCAAAGCAACTTATTACAGGCTTTGTAAGACAAACGTGTAACTTTTGACTTTACACCCAATTTTGAGACACATCATTTACATTGTACTCTCACATTTATATATGAGTCATTTTCATTTTTGGTCCTATTGTTATTGGGGTATTGACAATTTTAGTCGACTTTATTAATTTTTGCCACATTACTGCCATTCTTATTTAGTCCTTGCCACTTTTAGTCCACTGTTAAAATTTTTGTCAAATGGTCGTCCAAAACAGGGGTATTTTTGGTCTTTTCATGCTTTGGTCATCTCCTTTACCCTTTGCAGTGGTTTTCCTTACACATTTTCATCTAATGAAGAGGTCCGGCGGAAGCCATGGCTTTGTAATGTGGCTCACATGGCTTCCGCCAAACCTCTTCATTGGATGAAAATTTGTAAGGAAAACCACTGCAAAGGGTAAAGGAGATGACTAAATCATGAAAATACCAAAAATATCTCTGTTTTGGACGACCATTTGACAAAAATTTTAACGATGGACTAAAAATGGCAAGAACTAAATAAGACTGGCCGTAATGTGGCAAAAATTAATAAAGTGGACTAAAATTGGCAATGTCCCAATAATAGTAGGACCAAAAATGAAAATGACTCCATTTTATATATTCTTTATTTAGTTAATGAGATTTTAGTAAAGTTATTTACATTAATAGTATATAAAATTTATGTATTTAAAAATTATATTAAAAGTATTATTAAATATAAACATTTAAATTTAAAAAGAAATATACTATCAAATATTTTTTTTTAAAAATGATTTGACCAATGAATAGTAAACCTATAAATAACATTAGATGGATAAAGCAATTGATCGAGGGAGGTGTAATTTTAGAAACTTTGATGTATATTATTTTAGTGCAAATGAGATATATTCAAGCCTATCTTGTTTGGCAATTAGTTTTTTTTTTTTTTCAATTAGCGGTAGCGGTGAATATCTAAACACTTGAAAGTTGTTAAAGCAACAATTTTAGTGCTAGAGTTTCAATTATATTTAGAAACAATTGTGGTTCCTTCGACGACATTTCAACCAAAATTCTACAAGAATATGGTTTCTTAATCATTATATACAAGTAAAATTGTCTTCACACTATAATTTTATTTCTTCATTTTGGGTTGGATGTTGAGATGAAGAGGGAAAAAATGAAAGAAGAAATTGGAGAAAAGAGTTTTTTCACTTAGCTTTAAGTCTTTGCCATGTGCACGTGTTTGAACAAAAGCATATATGGTCAAATGAAGGCAACTCTATAAATTTGGACTGCCCCCTAACAACTAGGAATTTGAATTATAATATAATGTTTGGTGTGAATATAAATTGAAAAGGAAGTAGGATAAATATCAAATTGTACTTTATAATAATAATTTAATAATATTATTATTTTAATAAATTATAAACTAAAAGTAATTACATATACAATATTATAATAAAATATACTACAATATAATTATAATAATATAATAATATAATACATCATAAATTATTATAGTCAACTATTATTATTATTGGCAAGCAAGGCCCCTAAAAAGGGGAATTAGACTTTCACTATACGAGTTTTAAAAGACAAATTTTTATTAAACCAATGAATAAACAATATAACTATATTCAAAATATTAAGAAAATCATAAGACTCCAATTGATATTTTGATTGAGGAGAAGATCTGTAGTCACTATCTTAAGATGTGTGAGGTGAACCATCTTTTGTGACCATAATTGTCAAAATGATCACAAGGAGTAAATCAGTTTAGATTATGCATAGCTGACCAACTCAAGTCAAAATATCAAATAGACAATTTCACGTAGATGAGAATTTAAAATATTGTGATTATCAAACTAAGTGTAAGATTTATTTGTTAGTAATTGATTCAGGTCAATTGACACTCTATCAATGTATATTGTATACAACCTAATATCATGGTTGCAGTAGGCGCTAGGCGCTAGTCAGGTGGTATACTAGCGCCTAAGCGGTACCTAGGCGGCAACCTATAAAAACAAAAAATAATGCATATATATGCGTGTATGTCATATATATATATATATATATATATATATATATATATATATATATATCATTTACTTCTCTTATTTATATAAATAAATATAATAAAAAATTTAACAAGGCAAACTTGTCTGAATTAACTCGACTAACTCTATCGAGTTGGGCGAGTTAACTCGACCAAGTCGGACGCCAACTCGGCCCAGTCGGCCGAGTTAGGCACTAGGCGACCGCCTAGAGTCTAGAGAACAATTCTCTACGGTCTAGAAGTGCCTAGCGCCTAGGCACGGATTTTTACAACAGTGCCTAATATGTAAAATTGTATATGATGCAAATGGACAAGAAACGAATTGAAAATTTTAACATTTTTGGAAATAATAATGTTGATAGTGACTTGTAAATTTGTAAAGAAATCCGTCCCGCCACAAAGGATAAAAAGAGGGGGCACTTCGAAAGTCACCCAGAACGTTGCGAACAGTAACCAATAACAGAGTGACACGTGTATCCTTACAAGGCGATGCAACGCTCATCAGTTAAATGTACTGATTTGCCCACGTGTCTTCACCCTTCAGCACACTCAAATCTATCCGTTAACCCTAACACCTAACCCCTTCTGTCTTTCTCTCTCTCTCTCTGTAACGGTTCTGTTGTCCATTGAAGGAGAGAAGAGGAAAAAAAAAAGGGGAAAAAAAATTAAAAAAAATTCAAAAGATTAATTGGAGAAATCTGTGGATTTTTCAAGAAATGGGGAAATTAATCTGCGATTCGACGGCGTCGTCGCCGGTGGTTCCATGGAGGGACCCGACGGCAACCCCGTCCAACCTCGATTCCATCGATCTCGTTGACCAGATGTCCGCCACCGCCGCTACGCCGTGGGAGAATGTTTCCGGGCTGGAAGAGCAGCAGAGGAGGAGCCTGGTGAAGCTCCAGGCGAAGGGAGTGCTGTGGAAGCACCCGAAGGATCAGAACTCGTCGGTGGTTTTCCGGCTTAGCCACGGCGGCGAGGTGGAGTCCGACGGCAACTGCCTCTTCACGGCGTCCATTAAGGCCATGGGGCTCGCCACCGCCGCCGCTACCGCCAGAGATCTGAGGCGGCGGACGGTGCTCCGGTTCATGGAGGATTTTGGATCGGCGAGGGATGAGGAGAGAGAAATGATTGAATCGGCGATTAAACACATGTACTCGCCCGATCTAAATGCCGGTTGGGGTATTCATGTGGTCCAAGAGCTCAAGCTATTAGCCAAGAAAGAAGACCGGGATGCTTTAGACTCCGCCATCACTGAGCTCGTTCAGCTCGGAATGCAGCGGTAAATTTCCTTAATTTGCAGATCTGATAAACTCATTTTTATTTTTATTTGTTGAAATCTCTCTGTTTGCTCGGTAGACATGTTGGTAATTGATAGGAAAATGATAGAAAAAAGATGAATTTCTTGACTTATTGCGTTCAGCTGGGAAAGTATATATAAATTTTCAATATATTTGAAGAAAAAATTAAATTTTTATAGGCAAGGCGAGCTTCGATTTGTGAACTAAAAATGATAAAACTTGCATCATTTCCTGCAAATCTTGATTTATGAAAAATGAAAAATTAGGTTCTCTCAGATCAGTGCTTGATTGAAAAATCTGAAAATTCATGTTTTCTATGCCTTTTCGTGTACTATGTTCCTATACTTAGTGCAAAGTTGTTCAAAGGGAAAAGCTCACCAAAATGGTGCTGCCCTGCCTCACTTTAAACCACAAAGCTAAGCATCGCTTTTGTAAACAAAAAAAAGTTACAGGCACACTTAGTGAGTGCCTGTTACAATTTTTTTTAAAAAAAATTGGATTAATCATTATGTTCTTTTTGTGCTTGCTCTTAATTTAAGGAATGATTTACTATTAATAGCAAAATGTTGTTTGTTAAGGTGCTGAATGTTTAGCTTTTGGGTTGTCGCCATAGAATGTGCTAGTTTTATGTAGTTGCTTTGCTTTTGACTTTATTTTCGTGATTGATAATTTTAGAGAATTGGCCGCGGAGTCTATATACAAAGAGAGGTGTATAGCAGTTGATGATGGCCCAAGTTGGGCAAAGTACATGTTGATCTCTGGTTCCCCTGATGATGAATACAATATCATCAATTTGCAATACACTGAGGATGGCTTGTTAACCATAGATGAGAATAGAGATGGTCGTGCTGCTGCTTTTGGTGATGACATTGCCATTGAGTGTCTTGCAACCGAGTTTAAACGGGAGATTTTTGTGGTGAGAAATCAATTTTCCTACAAGTTAATTCAAGATGAAAAACCAAATCGAAATGAGATAAAATTCTGCCTTTTTACTTGTACCATCTGATCACAAAGAGCAATATTGTCGGAGGAAAGCTGAAAACCCTTAAATTGGACAATGATAATAAACTCGTCCCTTGATAGGGTTGTTAGAAGTATATCAACGAAGATAGTTCTCTCGGGTAATTTTCTTTTAGAATTAAGTGATTATAACTAACCTCTTCTTTCATCTGTTTGTCTATAGGTGCAAGCACACGGATCTGATGCAATGGTTGATGAAGACAATTGTGTTTTCTTCCTCCCACACAGTCCAAGAAGCGAAATATGTGAACCTCCTTTCTTTCTTTTCATGAAAGGAACAGGTAATGAAACTTCTTTAATACATCACCAAAGATGTAATTTCTTCAGTTAAGGCTTACATCTTACTTATCTGTTAGTGCTACATTGGTAAACAACAAACTTGAGACTTGAGCTTGAACATCATAACATGTTTGTATAGTAAACACTAAACAATCACCGTCTCATGTGGCTTTCTTGCTTGTTCTTCCACTTGTTATCTGCTCGTGAAATAGTGAACGAAAAGATGATGGTTGTGAATTGCAGGATGGTGCGGAGCAGGTGCAGACCATTACGAGCCGCTCATTGCTCACCCTTTGCCATTTTCCCAGGAGAAGGTTGCGCTGGTACTTTAGATAATTCATTAGTTTTAGAGAGTGCGGAGTTAGAGGTTGAGGTAGAAGACGATGACGAAGACGACGCCAATCAAAATTTTGTTTGGATAGTTAAAAATTTTGCATGCAAAGTTTCTGCTGATTCTTTGGGGCGTGTAGGTCACAGAGGGGATTGCCCATTGTGGCAGTCAATTTTTTGTTGATGGTAATGTGACTACTACTACTACTGTGTGGGAGTTGGACTAATTTTGGCTGGTCTTGCCTGTGCTTTGCTGGGGTAGTGTTATTTTTTTCTTTTTTGCCGGCTTTTGTTGTTATGTAATTTTGAGTCTTTAGTGTTTGTTGGTTGATTGGTACTATTCTTTTTTGCTTCTTGTATCGGAATTCTGGATTGAGTTTTAAATCATAGAAATGACTTCCCTTGTTGCAATGAAATCTTCTCATGCTTTTTTTGCTTTTTTTTTTTTTGGGAAATATGCTTTCTCTACTCAAACTGTGCACCTACCTTATGAGACTATAAGGACATAAACTAGTTTAAGTTGCTCATAACTGATAGACACAAATCAAGTAGGCTAATAAGTCAATTTTAGTGAAAATCGAATTTAGAACATTATAATTATTAAATTAATTGTATGGACTAACATGGATGGTGGGGTAACTATATTGAGGACACAAATGTCGAGTTAAATGACCAAGATTTTTGTGTTTTTTAGACATCGACATCAGCGTATCAGAATGCAATCTAGGCGATAACAACACCTCAAGATTGGTTAAATAAAATCAATAATGTGGTTGTTGAGTTAGATTTAGAAGTGGGAATATGCGAATATGGGAGTAAAGGTGGACCACCTCCAAAATTCTGGTGAATAGTCGTCGTCAAATCCTTGCTGGAGCCCTGCAAATTCTTCGTGTTGTGTGCGGGTTTGAGTTTCGAGTTCTACTACATGGACTCTCATCTTATACCATCTCACTTTTACTTCTGACGTGGCAAGATATTATAGGCTATCTTCATCAGGTCACAAAGAAAGTATCAATATCAAATTTTTGTTTGAGGCTGCGAGAGAGTGCAAGTAGAGAGTAAAATTTGAAAGTTGAAGTAGTATTTTCCTTGAGTTTCTGATACCCCTCTTGCTCCTGTATAGGAACAAAACTCCTTATATTGTACATCTTAAGTTTACATTGCAAGTGGATCCAAGATACATGTTCATTTTTCGTATACTAATACTTTATTTTTTTTACTACTATATATTCATTTTTAATACATTCATTATATATAGGGAGGGGGCTAACCTTGAGTTTAGTAGAAAGAAAACACTTAAGAGATATAATTAAATTCATTTTTAGTGTACTATAATATTTTTTTTCCCAAAGAGATAAATTGACAAGGGAGATGTTTATAGTTATGTTCATCTCACTAGACCCAAAGCATTTCTTTTTCATGAGAAAGTTATGAATACGGAGTATATCTTAAGATCCCCAAGGCTAGACTCTAGAGATTGGACTGGGCCTCATGGTCAGCCCAAAGCCTACATTAATGTTTGAGAATTAAAGCAGATTATAGCATCTATACGAGTTGACAGCGTTGTGTTGATCATGATCGTCAAATGAAATTGTAGTAGGATTAAAATGATACTTTAGTGTTGTTATAACGAAATTAGTATGGACCATATAATAAAACATTGTCAAATGAACCTAAAGTATAATTAAAATTATACTTCAACATTACTATAATTAAACTAGTCTGTGAAAAATGAAATTAAAAAATAGAGCTTATGCAATAATGTATATTGTCAAAAGAAACTGTAGTATAATTAAAATAATACTTTGGTATTGCTATAATGAAATTAATGTATGTAAAAAATGAAACTAAAAAACAGGGTAATATTGTCAAATGAAACTTAAATGTATTAGAATGATACTGACTTCATAGTCCACACAACTAGATGAACCATGATCAACGGTAAAATTTGCCCACATATACCAAACATCTTTCTTTGCCTTGAATACATTAAAAATTTGAATATTCAATGACTAAAAAATAAACATTTAGGGCCAAGACCTTGTGTGGTTTAGTGGCACCCGGTTGCACCCTCATATAGAAGGGGTTGCGTTCGAGCCTCACAAAAGTAATTGTGAACAAATACTGCATTGTAATCGAGTCAGTAAATAAACATTTAGGGTGTGTTACATGGGAATGATAACGAGTTTTGATGAAAGTATTTTGCATGTTTGGTAGTAGGGTGAAATTGGAATAATTATTAATATTGATGTTTAGTTGTGTATAACTCTATAATGAAAATAAATGTTTTATCCAAAGCATCAGTATAAACAAAAAATTAAAACAAAGTTCAAAAATATTAATGGATTACTGAATTATTGTGATTTACTCATCTACTATTTTTTCAGCCCGAAAATGTGGGGGTCTGGGCAAGGGAATTTGGGGGCAAGGAAAAGATGAGATGGGGGGCATGTACACGTGTGACAGGCTCCTTTTGTTCCAAAACTGACGCAGAAATGTTGTGTCTCTCATCTTTTGCTTTAAAGCCAGAAAGAAATAAAAGAAAAGCAGAATTGAATCCCATCCATAACTCCACTTGGACACCTAAATTATGTTGCCTTTTAGCATATATAGTATAGCTATAGTATGGTTGCATATATGCGTGCCACACTGAACCAACTAACAGACTTGTTCATCAATCCTAGCTTGTATGTTCGTTCGTTGTCGCACATTACTACCTTTATAAAGGACGACTGCAATACGACACCGTAAACGACAACACCCTGATGAGATGCGACCTACACACTACTCTCCGTTAACAAAAGATTGTCGGTAAATGTACCCGGACGATGATGTTTTTGTAAATATAGTTAAAAAGTAAAATTATTGTTCTATAATTTTTGTAAATTGGAGCCATTCGGGATAGGTCCAATGCTGCTGAATGAGGTAAATCATGAGTCTTTCGATCAGTCATCAATTTTCATCACTGTCAACACAAAGAATCTTTATCATCTCTAATCAATTTTGTGGGCTTTGGATTTCCAATGATCCCCCATTGTACTCTTAGGTATGCATGGGCACAACGAAGGTAATTTGTACGCAATTTAATTAATTTAATTTGTAAACAATTATGAATTTCTCCTTGATTGTCACATGTTAAATCGTCAATTTCCATAGAGCTTGAGACGTTTGTTCTTTTTCACGTTGGTTTGATGTACCCTAGATTCATGTGATCGATTTGTTTCTTTTTCCTACCTTGTACGAACAAAAACTATTCAATTCACTATATTTTATGTGCTTGGTTTAGTTAACAAACATAATTTAAGTTATTCGAAATTCATTTTTTTTTGGTTATATTTAACTTATTAGTATTAATATATAACATATATATTTTAAAATGTACCATTAAACACAAAAAGAAAAAAAATTAAATTTAAAATTATACTAAAACACTGAAGAAAATAAACTAATAAGAAAAAAAAAAGATTTGATCAATACAAAACAAATATGATAGGTACATTTGAGAAATAAATATTATTTTATTTACAAATATGTAATTATTTGTTCTTATTTACAGTAATCAAAGTTCTTAGGTAGAACTTCCTATTAAAATTAGGGAAAATGGTTAGTCCTAAGTTATGACTAAATGACTAAAATGGTTTTGTCAATGAGTTAAGGGTTGAGTTAGTTACTTTCTCAATCAAGATAGTCAAATAGTTAGTTTAGTAATCATAAAGTTTTAAGTTTGGTTTCTTATGTGAGTTGTCTATTAGCATTCTTGGTTTGAGTTAGTTAGCCATAAGTAGCTTAAATTGGTTTACTGACCTTTTTGTGAAATTACGGTTATTTACCGACTAGGGCTATAAGATGAGTTTCACCGAAAGTACATCAACTACAAACTTTTTCATAAATCAAAGTTAATTATTTTCCTAATAATTTAAAAACTAAAATTGCCATTTTTCTTTAAATTAATTGAATTTTGAAAATATATGATATTTCATCCTTCAACATATATAATTAATTAATTACATCTCAACTCTAAATTCTCTCTTTTTGTATTTATCTCGTTTTCATTAAAAAATAGCACCCATCAATTAGTAGTTTACTACCGACAGCCTTTTTTTTTTTTTTTTCCTAAAAATTTTCTTTGTATCTCAAACAATTATAAATAAATAATTAATAAGCTTTAATCTATTTGGAATTCTCTATCTTCATCTTTCCAACGTGACTGTCGTGTTCATAGCATGTAATACTCTCCAAGTGGCAATAGTTGTCCTTGTCGAGCTCAATTATTTTTGTTGGATGTGGAAAAATTTTGTTATCATCGTGACAAAAAAGAAAATAAATGATAATTTTAGAAGAAAAAGAAATCGTTGTTGAATTGAAATAACATGTGCTTGACCTACTAAAGACCTTGAGGTCAATTATGACATAATTATGATTCTTCTAAATGGGAGGTCACATGTTTGAACAGTTCTTGTTATCTCACTTCAAAATTTAAGGATATATATAACACTTTGTTAATTCACGAAAAAAATTCTAAACGTGTTTAACACACTTTTCTTAAAACCTATTTGTTTTTCTCTCGAGAGTGTTATAAGCGTTGAAAAAACGTCAATTTCTTAAGATACAATATATTACAACAAATACATTTTATCACTCAAATATTTTATTTTCAATGCAACGAACTTGAACAAAGTAAAACACTCTAATTTGAGTGGAGAAGTTGGAAGAAGTTTGTAGAGAGAGTTTAGACAGTATGCATAAAGAAAAATGGGAGTTGAATTTTTCAAGTGCATAACCATTATGCCAACAAACACATTTGTATAGGGAACCTGTAAATGAATAGCACTAATAATATGAGACAAAGACTACTTTAAAACCTTCCAATGCTCTATTTCTCAATTTCATAAGTATCCTTTGAGAATTAATTTCTCATTCAATCAATATTTGTTTTGAATGTATAATATCAAGTTCATCCCCTCACATAAGAAAATCCAAATCTACTTTGACCCGACCCAAATCAAAAGTTGAACCCACTCAAAATATTGTCTCAAAATAATCACTTTCAATCTCATTTCGCTAATTTTTTCAACAAAAATAAGTGACTAGTTGAACTTCTTCATCGTCACAAGGAGTCAATACCGCCTCTACAACGACTCAAACTCATGACCTCCCATTTGGGAGAGCCACTTCGTGCCACTAGACCACAAGATCATTGGCTTATGCCGAATTATTTAAAATCCCTAAAAAGATAAGTGGGAAGACATGCTCTCATCTTTGAAAATACACAAAAAGAATTTTATCCAACTTAGACTCATGGTATTCTTGATTTATCATTATTCACTTGAGAAAACTAGCACAGTAGCACATGTATCTAGAGTTGTTAAAGCGAGGCAGGGCCTGCCAAAACCCTTCATTTTACTCGATCCAAATCAAAAGTGGAACCGACTCAAAATATTGTTTCAAAATGATCATATAAAATTTCATTTCGCCAATATTTTCAACAAAAATAAGTGGCCAGTTGAACTTCTTTCTCGTTCTCATCAAACTAGGGTCCTCATCCTTGACCATCTATGGAATTTCATCCTCAACACATTTTAAGTGGTTAAGGTGCATCGGTTTTAAGAGTAAGCAAGTGGGCAACCACAACATAAATCCTCAAATATCATCATTAGCTTGTCTTACCACTTTAAACATTGCCAGCATTAAATAAAAATGCTTGTAAAGGCTTTTACAATCATTTCTTTAGCCGTTAAAGAGAAAAGATTTGCAATAATTTGTATTTATTATGTAGAATTATATAAAATCCCCCAGAACGATAAGTGGGAGGACATGGTCATCTTTGAAAATATACAAAAATTCTAGATCCAACTTTAGACTCATGGTATTTTTATTTTATCATTAATCACTCGATAAAGCTAGCGCACATATCTAGAGTCGTCAAATCGGACCCCACAAGGCCAACCAATTTTGCAGGCTAGAAATGGGCCCACCCACCTTAGGCATGCCAAGTTAAAAAAGATTAGTTGATTAAAAAAGAATATAAAAAAGTTAATAAATGTATATTAAAATAATTTGAATAGTTTAAATAAACATTAATACATTTATATATAGAGTGTTCAAACAAGAATATGGTCATTTTGTAAAATGTGATGACTAATTACAACTGTTCATTAATGATTGAGGGCTTTAGTAAAAAGAAAACACGAGATCAATTTTATAGTTATTGTAAATTTTTAAATTTGCAGTATTTATAAAACTGACATGCCTTTTTATTAGTTTTTTTCAACCGCCTCAATTGCTAATCTACCCAAATTGATAGATCATATCTGTATTTAGTTTTTACCTAGGATCATGTTCTCACTTGATCCCTCACACACATGTATTTTATCCGTGTGAAGCACAAAAACAATTATATTACTGTGAAGTTAAGAGAGAAATTAGAAAGACAAAAAATAAGTGTTGCATTACGACTGAGTTTCTCGCACCAAAGTTGACTTTCTTGCATCAAAGACTCACAGACCTTTATGATATGTGTTGCATCATGGATAAGTTTCATTACCATCAAAGAGCCATGATAATTCATGTCAACAAGCACATTTGTATAGGGAACCTATAAATGAATAGCACTAATGTGAGATAAAGACTACTTTAAAACCTTTCAATGCTCTATTTTCTCAACTTCACAATGTATATCCTCATACATCATCATTAACTTCTTGTACCACTGTAAACCTTGCCAACAATATATTAAATAAAAATTCTTGTAACGGCTTCTACAATCTTCGCTTAAGCCGTTAAAGAGTAAAGATCTGCAATAATTTGTATTTATTATGCGGATTGTTTAAAACCCCCCATAAAGGTAAGTGTAGTGGGAAAGCATGCTCTCATCTTTAAAAATATACAAAAATTAATGATCCAACTTAGACTCACAGTATATCATTATTCATTCGAGAAAGCTAACACACGTGTCTGGAGTCATTAAAGCAAGATGGGTCGGTTCTTTGAGCAGTCACGTGGATAACCATAGCGTGAATCCTCAACTTTTCGTACAACTTCAAACGTTGCTAGCATTAAATAAAGTGTTTATAACTGCTATTACAATCACTACTTAAGCCGTTAAAGCGTAAAGATCGACAATAATTTGTATTTATTATTCAAAATCATATAAAATCTTCAAAAAGACAAGTGGAAATTAACACAATCATCTTAAAAAGTATATGTTAGAAACATTTGTAATTTAGACTTTGATGGTACCAAAAGTTAGGAATTTTAGTCCCCTACTTATTTTATGTTTTGGACTTAGGTTATTTCTGCTCAAATTTGAATAGTCCAAATGTTAATTTGAATAGTTATGTTTCGAATAAACAAAACAATCATAATGTTAATTTGAAAGGTTATGTTTCAAATAGTCTCAACAAAGTTTAGATAGCAACTCGAATGGCTACCCTTCGAATAACTTATAGATGGAGACCTCGAAGAGTTGAAGACTTGAAGTGTTCGAGAAGAACATTCAAAGAGTAGAAGACTGCAAGGCCGAAAGGTTGCAAAAGTCGAATGGTGGAAGGGCCTACCTTTCAAAGTAAAAGGTGGAACCAATGGTAAAGTCAACCAGTCATATCTGAGAGGTAGTAGAGTGTTAAGGTTCAAAATGTTAATTCGAATAGTGGCAGTTAACCATTCGAAAAGAACTGCTCGAGACATTCTCTAAGGTAATAGTTCGAAGCCTTAAAAATACTAATGAATGTGACCGAGGAAAAGAGAGTCCTAGATTTACATTCCAAGAAGGATTTTCCTTAAAAATTCCTAGATATTTTGTGCAGAACAAAAAGATATGTTCAACACAAACTAAGTGTCAAACGGCTGAAAAGTCTAGTAAGTCTACCTAACCTCCGGATTACACGATGGTCAATAGATGTTTGAAATGGCTTTCCCTCCAACGGACACATTTCTAAAACGCTTATAAATACCTTCATTCAAGACTGAAGAAGGTGCTGATCTATTCAAAAGTTTTCTAAGTGTTAAAGTGTGAAAAGCAATAATCAAGCAAGATAGTGAGAGAAAAAAATTAAAGCTCAAAGTTCCTATACAGATTCAAGAGACTTGTGATATAAAAGAAGATCATATCCAGACTCAAAGAAGCTAAGCACTTAGTTAGAGATTGAAGAAACATTATCTTCAACATTTGCATCTCTACTCTGTAGAAGTAGAAAGAGACAGAGTAAACTTGGGGTGCGTTTGGTTCGCACATGGGAATCGGAATCGGAATGGGTATCAAATACTTGGTAATGGTAATGGGTTTTGGTAAAAGTATTTAGCATGTTTGGTAGTTGGGTGGAATGGGGATGGTTATTAATAGTTGGGGAAGAAAGGAGTAAGGGAGATGAAACCCTTATTTAATAAGGGTATGGGTTTTCTCATTAATGGGGTATTCCAAACCCATAGTAGCATTCATAAAACCTACCAACCAAACACAAACAATCACTTTCATACCCATTCCTTATGCCTAAACCCACCAACTAAACACACCCTTGGTTTAGTTGAAAAAACTTGTGGAGTTCAAGGCCTGTTTTGTGTTCAAGGTTTGAACATCCTTCTTGTACTAACAGAATAGTGCAAAAATTCTTAAGTGTTTTAAGGAGAAGAGTGGAGTATGTTGAGTTGGTCGAACCACTATAAAAATCTCTCTCTATCTTTTATATTACTACTTTTATTTGTTTCAAGAACAAACTACGTGCAAAACTAACCAACAAGGGGTACAATTATTTCCATTGCGTAAAACTCTCGAATCGTTGAAGTATAAAAAAAAAAAAAAACAGCCATTCGAAGCCTCTTTAGCTAAATTTTTAAAATTGTCAAAAACTGTCAGGCTTAAGGTTGGTCAAGGGCATGAACGATTCCTCTCGCTGACCTGACCTGATACTAAGTAGGTATATAGTACGTACATGCATGTTTAGTAGATTTAACAGTTGGAAAATAAAGAAAAATAACACAACAAAAAAGTGGGATCAATTTCATAAATATAAAAACTTTGAAAGTTTGGATATATATGGAAGGGTTCAGGTGTGGGGAAAGGGTTCTCGTGCGCGGTTGTGCGATTACGCACCTTAAGCATTACAATTACTCATCTTAAGTACACAAACCACACACCTTATGTACACAAACAAAGCACCTTAAAAACACAAACCATGCGCACCTAAAACTTTTGGCCGACGCACCTTAAGTACACAAACCACGCACATTAAGAACACAAACCACGCACCTAAGGTTTTAAAATGGCGCACCTTAAGTTTCAACAACTCACGCACTGCAAGCATACAAATCACGCACCTTAAGAAGAAAAATTACGCACCTAAAGCAACCACACAATCAACGTGAACACACACACACACATATAGTAGATTTAACCGTTGGAAAATAAAGAAAAATATGGCAACAAAAAAGTGGGATCAATTTCATAATATAAAAACTTTGAAAGTTTGGATATTACAAAATTGACCCACCATTTTTATTCCCTTATTTTCTAGCTATTGATCATACTAGATGGATAACGTAGTTCTCATTTGATCAAACCAACTCAAAAGAGTTAATTCCATTTCTTATCATAGATTTATAAGTGTCAGTCCACTTTTAGTCCTTTTTTATTAGAACATCCTCACTTGGTTCCAGTATTATTGTGACATGACCATTTTTAGTCATCCATCAATAAAATTATTGAAATGTCATTAAATACAAAGATGTTTTAATCCCTTTTATACAAGTAGGTTGAACCACTATATTTTTTATATTTATTATTTTGAAAAAGTCCATAATTGAATACCGAAATGTCCTTGTATTTAACGATATTCAAACTATTTTCTTGATAAAGGACAAAAAATGACGATGATACAATAATACTAGGATCAAAAGTAAATGTTCTAATAAAAAGAATTTAAAGTGAACCGTTGCCTATAAATCTAAGAAAAAAATGAAATTAACTCTTAACAAAAAAGACGGGGGTTTAATTTGCACCAAAGTACATCCTGAGTGTTTAATTTATATTTAGAGTATTGACATCATCAATTCATCATCAATCATGTTTTGAGGTTTGACCCACAACAAAAACGTCAGTACCAATTTATTATTGTTTTAACTTGAGATAATCTTCCATTTTTTACATGATAGAAAAAAAATATGATTTAATTACTATTACCTATATGTATAAATATTTAATGAATATAATTATGAGTGTTCTAACTTCTAATTGCAATCGCCTAGAAGTCAACCTTTAACGTTTCAAAAATATAAATAAAAAGAAGTCAACCATTAAATTAATTAGTGAGAGTGAATAATTTAAGTTGGTCTTTAAACTCTTTCATTTATTGGAAAGCACACAACCACTCCTCAAAGATGTCTAAATCCGATTTGTGACTAAATGATCACAAAAAGACAAATCAGCCTAAGTTGTTCATAGTTGACCAGCTCAAATCAATAATTGGTCTAAACTTATTTACATCTTATGAATTTTTTTAACTTAATATTTTTTTACTCACTAAAAAAAATTCCAGCAATGTTATTTTAGTATTTTTGCTTATATTAGAATTAGAATTAAAATTAAATATTTTAATAAATTACAACTCGTACATAAATTGTGTGATTAATTGACCTCACTCATATAACACACACACACACTCTCTCTCTCTATATATATATATATGATTCAAAGATGGAATCATGGTGGGCGTGAAGGAATGTGAAAATCTGGTAAATCTTGTAGCACATTTGGAGTTATTTGCAGACCAAATTGTACACCGCAACTAAATGTCAAAGGAGAATTATTGTTCCTTCGTATACCATTACCCAACTAATTAATGTATGCCCCCTTATCCAACTATGCAAAATTTAAATCTCTCTACACAATCACAAAAAAATAAAAATACACACCCTCTCAGTCGAATTCCCGTATTTGGTTCAAATTATACAACATAAGCAAAGAAATGTGTCATTCTAAAATTTATATTCCATGTCTAGTTCATGATATTTGATCTTAGGGTGTGTTTGGTTTATGAGTTTATACACGTGTTAATATTTAATTGACAACTTTTTAAAATACAACTATAAAATTTGATTAACCCTTCAATTAAAAATCACATTCTCTAATTAAAAACATACATCATTTCATCTCATCATACTCATCTGTTTATATGATATATACCCATCCCAAAGTGGTCGCTATTTGTTTATCCATATAATACCGTTTGTCAAAGCAAATAAAGAAATATTAAAATTTTCTTTTTGAAAGAATAGTAAAATGGTGTATAAAATTTGGTGTGGTAGGCGAAAAAGTGAGAATAAATAATTAAATATAAAGAAATGGATAGAAGAATTGAAGAAAGAAGAATAATTCCGATTTGTAAATGATTGGATGATGATGCTGTGATGATGACACACGAAGGGATTTGTTCATTCCATTATACTCTCTAAATTTGTATTAAAAAAAAAATTAATTTCAATTCTTATTGAAACTTTTTTAATCAAACTTGTTGTACAATGTCTTTTAATGTAATTTACTTCTTGTATATAATTTACGAACTATTACAAATGACTACGTGAACAGAATTTATTTAGTGAATACTTTCAACTAGTGGTTATGGGTTTCTTCATCACCATATATATATATATATACACACAGTAAATAGTTAAAGTAGGATTTTTTTTTTTTTTGAGAAGAAGAATATCTTTTACTTCAAGTGTAACAACTAACAAGTTAGTAAAAGTTTGGTGTAAATAATATTTTTTTTAAATAATAATATGAAAAATAATGCCTTATATTAATATTAATATTAATTAGGCAAATATAAGAATAATCATTTAAGTAAAATTATGGATTTAACAATATTCAATATGTGATTTTAATGTTAAAACGTAAAAGATTCAATATATTTCCAATATATAATTAATTTTTGCATGCTTAAAATTAAGTTTGACTAATAAATCAAATTAAACATGGTAATGTGGTATTAGTAAAAAATCTTGTAATTCAGTGAAATAAGTGTAAAATTATTTATAAGAGATTTCAAGATCAACCTAACTTTTAAATCATTTTTAAAAAACATGTTGGGTTCAAATCAAATCAAATTAAAATGAAGTTTTATGTCGTTTTCTAAACACATCAAAGCATGCTATATTTGATCATTAATCATTTTTTTAAATGACTAATTTCACAAGATCAATTGATAAATAAAACTCCACCAAACATACTTTTAAGGTTTTTTTAATTGCCCTAAAAATGGTAGCCAAATAAATGGAGCATGATTCTCATACTAAAAGGTTATGAGTTTAATTTTTGTCAATATCCTTTCATCAAGCGGATCATATAGGATTGTTCTAATGCAATTTATCTTTTATGTGTGGAACAAGGTATACCTAGTACACACCTTCAAGTAGTAGTTGCAGGTTTTCCCATCTTGCCCGCATGGTCAGCTCAACTGGTCACATGGATGAAGTTTGTGAAAATAATGTTTTCCCCACCTTGTGAAGTCTCTTGCCCCCTAGGCCCCACGTCCCATCTAAACAAGTTTGTAGAGGGATAAATCATAGTAACTAGAGCCCACAAATGAAATTCCAACACTATGATTGCGGTTGCCATGACTCGACCCTAAATCCTCAAGTTCAATCTAGCATTTAAGTATCAACTGAGTCGCTCGTACGAGCGGTTGTAGATTTTTCTCGTTAGCTAAAAATAACAATTTTTTTTTATTACTATAAGAGGCATGTGGGTGCAGTTGGATTGGGGTGGGGGGTTTGGGTGGAATTTGGGATAAGAATAAAATTAACTAAGAAGGGATTGTAGTCAAAGAAGTGAAATGGCATGTGATGAAATGAATGAATGATTGTAAGTGGACAAAGGGGCCATTCTTTTAATCTTTGCTGATTACTACACAGACCATAGCAGAGACCATCCATCAATCAATCCTTTCACCCTTTATGTTTTACCTCTCATCAAATCTTTGCTCCCTATTACTTCTATACATTTTATTATATGCTTGTTAAAAACAATCCCAAAGCCATCATTTCTCAAAAAAAAAAAAAAAAAAACAATCCCAAAGCCATCAAATCCTACCAACCTTAGTTTTAACTTCATTGTAATATAATAATTATAAATTATAGTTTTTTTTTTAACATTTTAAATAACTGGTAATTTTAATTTCCTAGAAGTTGTGGTATATTGGACGGTTACTACTGAATAATCTAATGAAGATTATGAAAATCAAATAATCTATTATACACACATGCACAATAATACAATTAATAAATATTAGTATAGCATAGTATTAGTATAATCTCCTGGTAATAAATGAAATGATTTTCTTTCTTTCTTTCTGAAATCATAACAATTTTAACTATTGTATCTTAGTTTAATTTTATTTCTATATTAACAAGAATCTCACATTTTTATTCAATGATTGACTTTATATAGTAAAAATCGAAACAAATTTCATTTTTAGTCATCAACTATTGTAGCATTAATTTGAGGGGTGTGGTTGAGTAGAATGGACTCATCCATCTTTAACTAAATGCTAATGATTCGATCCTTGGCTTTGGGTATGAAGCGGCCTTAAATCTCCAAACCAAATGTCTCACCCAATAGAGGTGCCTACAATTCGGCAGTGTTTGATTAGTCACTGTGTTCGACGGTAGAAATCTAGGTACACCCAAAAAAATCAACTATTGTAACATCTGTTCATCTATACTTTCTCAACCTGTTGAAGCACAAACAGTCAATATTGCCTCTACTGAGACTCGATCTCATGACCTCCCATATGGGGAGTCATTACATGACATCTGAACACAATGTGCTTGGCTTAGTGCTCTTTATTTAACAACGAAATGACAAATTTTTAAACTAACGACTAATTGTGTCAAGTAAATGAAAGTTAATAACATAATGATACAAAATTAAAAGATTAAGACTAAATATAGTATTCTCATTGGTAACTAAAATTGAAATTACTATAAAAAATCAAGTGACAACTAATTAGCAACTTTTTTTTTGAAAGGACTAATTAGCAACTTAAAAGATTACTTGCCAACAAAATATGAAATTGCCTGACCCCATAGCCCTACACTTCAGGCGGATGACCAGCTTAAAAGGTTACTAATTCAGTGAATTTACAAGTAATTAATGAATATAGGAAAGGAAAGGAAGAAAATTTGAAGTGAAATTTGCAAAACGAAATATAATTAAGAAAAAAAAGATTGATGATATGATGTTGCGTTTGTCTCCCGCACCACCCACGCCACTCAATTCTTGTCATTAGATTACCCTAACCCCAACAGTGAGACTGGTGTTTAAGAGCAAAAGGAGGGGAGAAGAGGTGGTGGGGATTGTTTGGCGCGGAGGGGCCCACAAGGCGAGAGCCATGAACAACGTGTGTAGTAGTAGTGGTGGCAGTATTCTTCCTCATGAATCTTGATAATTTGATCCTAAAAATCTCTTCTTTTTTTTTTTTTTTGGGTGTTAATGCTTAATGCCACTGTGGAATTTGTGTCCCTCCCAAAACTCTTGGTACAGCTCAAGAGCCAGTCTTTACACCTACTTGTTGTCCCCCACACCCTTTGTTTTCACCCCCTCCCTTCCTCTCCCTCCGCGGCTTTAACCAACACATACCCAACAAAACGGACCCCTTTTCCTTGCCAGTTACCATACACACACCTTAAGCAGAGCAGTCTTTAGAGGGGAAAGGGAGCAGAGATTTCATCACCCACAGCCATGGATTGTTGGTCCTCTTCTGTCACTGTTGATGATGAATTTGAGAAGCTTGTGCTCCGGATGAACCCACCAAGGTCCTTAATTTCGCGTTTCTTTCCAATTCCCATTCTTTCTTTTGTTGTGTTTTGTGTTTTTGCTCTCTGAATTCTGCTTAAATTTTGTGTCTTTTGAGATGGGTTGTTGTCTTTTACTGTTTTTTCTCTCTGAATTCTGCATAAATTTGGTTTCTTGGTGATGGATTGTTGTTATTTATTTATTTATTTAGTTATCATGTTGTTACTGGTGATATCTGTGTGCTGATTGAACGTTAATTTTGGGTTTAGGGTCACTGTTGATAACATATCAGACAAGAAAACAACTTTGATCAAGGTATGTCAATGTCTTATTCTGAATTTGATTGTATGGAGACATGAAGTGTTTCTGTGAAGGAAGCTTTCCATTGTCATGCTTGCTTGGCCTTTAAGTGCTGTGAATTGTGATCCATATGGCCTGGATTAACTGATTGAAGGAATTCTTGTGAACCAAATGCTTTACAAACATGAAATTTGCAGGTTGATAGTGCGAATAAGCGCGGTAGCTTGTTGGAGGTGGCTCAGGTTCTTACTGATTTGAACCTCATAGTTCGTCGGGCTTACATTTCTTCGGATGGAGGATGGTTTATGGATGGTGAATTATTGATTCTTGATGCTTTTTTGTCCAGGGTTTCTTTGTTTGATTCCCTTTTGCTCGCCCTGTTTTGATCTTCCTTTTGTGTATTTTTTTTGCAGTGTTTCATGTTACTGATCAGTATGGGAATAAGCTGACCGAAGATAACGTGGCAGAGCGCATTCAGCAGGTAAATCTGCAAAATTGAATGCATTGTAACGTAGCTCGAATTCACGATTATTTTCAAGTGATTTCTATATGCTGGAGAGTCTTCTTGAAATATACTGAAATGCATTTATGATTGAATATGAGATTCTTGTTTTGTTGGTGCACATGATTCTTGTCGCTACGTGTTAATTAGTGTCATCCAATTATTAGCGAGTTTCGTATGAAAACGGTTTCAGAAAACTCAAACGCCTAGGAAAATTTCTTCAAATTTGTTGCCCTTAATCTTATGACAAGGATAGTTCTATCCTCTCAATATGCTGCAGAGTCATCTTGAAATATTCTGAAATGCGGTTATGATTGAATATGAGAGTCTTGTTTTGTCGGTGCACATGATTCTTGTCGTTACGTGTTAATTAGTGTCATCCCATTATTAGCGAGTTTCGTATGAAAACGGCTTCAGAAAACACAAAGACCGAGGAAAATTTATTCAAATTTGTTGGCCGTAATCAATGACAAGGATAATTCTCTACTCTCAATATGCTGCAGAGTCATCTTGAAATATACTGAAATGCGTTTATGATTGAATATGAGATTCTTGTTTTGTCGGTGCACATGATTCTTGTCGTTACGTGTTAATTAGTGTCATTCAATTAATAGCGAGTTTTGTATGAAAACGGCTTCAAAAAACACAAACACCGAGGAAATTTTATTCAAATTTGTTGGCCTTAATCAATGACAAGGATAATTCTCTCCTCTCAATATGCTGCAGAGTCTATCTTGAAATATACTGAAATGCGTTTATGATTGAATATGAGATTCTTGTTTTGTCGGTGCACATGATTCTTGTCGTTACGTGTTAATTAGTGTCATCCAATTATTAGTGAGTTTCGTATGAAAACGGTTTCAGAAAACACAAACACTGAAAATTTCTTCAAATTTGTTGCCCTTAATCAATGACAATGATAATTCTATTTCCTTATTTGGTCAAAGACGAGAATCTGTGAATTCTCCTCAGTGACGCAATAAGCTAAACATCTATCCTGTTCCAATCCGATATCACGAGGAAATTTTATTCATTCATAATTTATTTATAAGCATTCACGAATGATGGAAAATTTTCATCTTGCAGTCGCTGGGACCAAGGAGCTATAGCTTTCGGTCATTGACAAGATCTGTTGGTGTTCAACCTGCAGTTATGCACACCACAATTGAATTGTCGGGAAGAGACCGGCAAGGCCTGCTTTCGGAGATCTTTGCTGTTCTCACCGACCACAAATGCAACGTTGTAGCTGCAGAAGTATGGACTCACAATTCAAGAATGGCCTCGGTTCTCTACATTACTGATGAACAAAACGGATTGGCAATAGATGATCCCGACAGGCTAACTAAAATTAAGCAGCTTTTATTGTACGTTCTCATGGGGGATCGAGACAGGACAGGTGCCAACACTGCAGTTAGCGTAGGGTCCACTCACAAAGAGAGGAGGCTGCATCAACTGATGTACGCTGACCGTGATTTCGATAAAGACGATACGGGCGGGATCCCGAGCCATCACTGTGAACCAGTTGTGACTGTGTACAATTGCGCGGAAAAAGGCTACACCGTCGTGAATTTGAGGTGCCCCGACAGGCCAAAGCTGCTTTTTGACACAGTGTGCACTCTAACCGATATGCAATATGTAGTTTACCATGGTACAATCATTGCTGAAGGGCCTGAGGCTTATCAGGTACGTTATAGTGACTTCACATCTCGTTCTTATGATATCTGCTGCATTATATTCATTCATCATTATAAGCAATAGAATTGCATTTTTCAAGTTCATCGTGGCCAGTATAGAAATTTCTGTTGATTTTAAAACAAAATATCGGCAAAATGCACTTATCGGATCTCAATATTTCTTGATTTTATTAGGAATACTACATTAGGCATATGGACGGGTGCCCGATCAGTTCTGAAGCCGAAAGGCAACGCTTAATTCATTGCTTGGAGGCGGCCATCAAGAGGCGAACTTCCTCGGTACGAAATCTGAACATAATTAATTCCGAGATTCCAAAACATCATATTGAGCAACTTTTTGTGTGTGTTTTTTTTTTTTTTTTTTTTTTCCTTTTCAGGGGATAAGGCTGGAGCTGTGTGGGGAAGACCGGGTTGGGCTTCTATCTGACGTAACGCGCATATTCAGAGAGAACGGGCTGTCAGTCTCCCGAGCTGAGGTGACAACGCGAGGCAAACAAGCTGTGAACGCGTTTTATGTGACTGATGCATCAGGATGCCCGGTTAAAAGTGAAACGATCGAGGCAGTGAGGAAAGAGATCGGGCAAACCATCCTCCGCGTGAAGGACGACATGTACGCCAACTCGCCACCGCCACAGCAGCAAACCGGTAGATTCTCTCTTGGGAATTTGTTCAAATCGAGGTCAGAAAAATTTCTCTACAACCTGGGACTCATAAAATCGTGCTCCTCCTCGGCTGTCTGCTAGGTAGCTTAGTGTTCTTCCTAGGCTGTAAATGCATTATTGCTCTTTGGTAGCATAGTTGGCTGGGAGCCATAGTCTTAGTTTCATCATCTCAGTACTCAAAGTCTGTAGTATTAAAGCTTAAGTGTACATCCCTTGTTCTCTCCTTCTGGAATTGTATATGCAGATTCATCGTTTTTCGACTAGTAGGAACATATTTGTTCAAGGTTCGAATGCATATTGGTGACAAGATACCGAACTTGATCAAGGTTCAAATGCATATCGGTAACAGAATACTGAACTTGATCAAAGTTCGAATGCATATCGGTAACAGGATACCGAACTTGATCAAGGTTCGAATGCCTACATTTCTGTTATAGGATACAGAACTTGATCAAGGTTCGAATGCATACATATCGGTAACAGAATACTGAACTTGGTCAAAGTTCGAATGCATATCGGTAACATGATACTGAACTTGATCAAGATTTGAATGCATATGTTTAAATGCATATCGATAGCATGATACTGGACTTAGTTCTCCAGACTTATGATCAATTTTTTACTTAAATCTATCATTGATTGAATGATTGCTAGGACAGCCATCATTTTCCTTGTATTAGTAAGTAGTATGGTCCAGACTTATGATCAATTTTTTACTTAAATCTATCATTGATTGAATGATTGCTAGGACAGCCATCATTTTCCTTGTATTAGTAAGTAGTATGGANGAGCTGTGTGGGGAAGACCGGGTTGGGCTTCTATCTGACGTAACGCGCATATTCAGAGAGAACGGGCTGTCAGTCTCCCGAGCTGAGGTGACAACGCGAGGCAAACAAGCTGTGAACGCGTTTTATGTGACTGATGCATCAGGATGCCCGGTTAAAAGTGAAACGATCGAGGCAGTGAGGAAAGAGATCGGGCAAACCATCCTCCGCGTGAAGGACGACATGTACGCCAACTCGCCACCGCCACAGCAGCAAACCGGTAGATTCTCTCTTGGGAATTTGTTCAAATCGAGGTCAGAAAAATTTCTCTACAACCTGGGACTCATAAAATCGTGCTCCTCCTCGGCTGTCTGCTAGGTAGCTTAGTGTTCTTCCTAGGCTGTAAATGCATTATTGCTCTTTGGTAGCATAGTTGGCTGGGAGCCATAGTCTTAGTTTCATCATCTCAGTACTCAAAGTCTGTAGTATTAAAGCTTAAGTGTACATCCCTTGTTCTCTCCTTCTGGAATTGTATATGCAGATTCATCGTTTTTCGACTAGTAGGAACATATTTGTTCAAGGTTCGAATGCATATTGGTGACAAGATACCGAACTTGATCAAGGTTCAAATGCATATCGGTAACAGAATACTGAACTTGATCAAAGTTCGAATGCATATCGGTAACAGGATACCGAACTTGATCAAGGTTCGAATGCCTACATTTCTGTTATAGGATACAGAACTTGATCAAGGTTCGAATGCATACATATCGGTAACAGAATACTGAACTTGGTCAAAGTTCGAATGCATATCGGTAACATGATACTGAACTTGATCAAGATTTGAATGCATATGTTTAAATGCATATCGATAGCATGATACTGGACTTAGTTCTCCAGACTTATGATCAATTTTTTACTTAAATCTATCATTGATTGAATGATTGCTAGGACAGCCATCATTTTCCTTGTATTAGTAAGTAGTATGGTCCAGACTTATGATCAATTTTTTACTTAAATCTATCATTGATTGAATGATTGCTAGGACAGCCATCATTTTCCTTGTATTAGTAAGTAGTATGGAGTGGCCAAAGACCTTGTAATCTAGTGGCACCCGATGTCCCAGTTTACACTCCCACATGGATGATGAGAGTGGGTTCGAGTCTCAGCGAATGCAACTAGCTGTGTATAGATACTATATTGTAACAAAGTCAGTAGTATTCAAAAAAAAAAAAAATAGTATAGAGTGCTTTTTGACTACTTCTAACCATATTTTATGGTGATAAAAAAATTAAAATTTTTTTGTAATGATTTTATTGCTGTATTATGAATATAAAATTCATGTTTTTTTAAAGAAAAGTATATAATGGTGAATAATAAGAATATCAACTACTATTAAAGAATAATAATAATATTTTTGTTAGTTATGTGAGTAGAAACATTATTTTATTTATAAAAATTTCACTACTCTCTCTGTTAAGCAACTTGCTCCTTAACGAACCAAACTCATTAAAAAAGGATGAACACAAAATTAGTTAGAGGCTTGTTTGGGTGGAATACAATCCGGCCAGCAATCCTAACCAAGCTTATTAGATTATTGGTTTGGTAATTATAAGGTTTCAAGTTTGACTTTTAGTCATAGCGGCCTTCTTAATTTGATCTGGTTAGCTATAAGCAATCTAAACTGATTTTTCTCCTTGTGATCATTTGTTACCTAGGGTCACAAGAAAGTTTACATCAATGCACACCCTCAATGAATAAATAAAAGAAAAAAAATAACCACATACAAAAGATAGAATAATACTATGCATACTCTCCATTTTTATTTTTGATTGATATAACATGTTCTTATTCATCTTTAAAAAAAGTGAGCTATAGTTTTTATTACTCTTTTTCTTCTATTAATAAAATTGTTGTGCATTGAGAGTCCATGTGTCACTTTTCTCAAAAGTACTCCATATTTTTTAAAGTTATAAACAACTTTATTTGTTTTATTTTATTTATCATGTTTACGACATTGAATACATAATAATCATATTAATTTTTTATTTTTTTTTATAATTCTCAAAATCATGGTTGGTGTATTTAATACGGAGTAGTATTTTTTTAAAATGTATAAATTTCATATGATAATATCACATTAAATATTTAAAAATTAAATCATAAATAATTGGAATTAAAATCTATTACCTAAATCAAACATATAAAATGAAGTTAGATACATAAAATAAGATTATATTGGATTTGGGATAAAGTGGTCAAAGCAACATCAATGAATCCGTTAAAGGAATGAATAAATTAAAGAAGGGGTTTGACGAGTGATTTATGGTGTAATTAATGTAAACACAGTTTTCATGATCATTTAAGACAGTTGGGAGATGTGTGTCCTGTAGTGACAAAATAAAATCTTATCTTAGAAATTTTGCTGAATTGATCAGAGAAAAAAATTACAACCTACTACCTAGATATAAATATTTGAAGGTTTAAAATTAGTCTTAACGGCAAAATTGATCAGAAAAAAAAAAATTGCAATTTATTGACTGGGTACAAATATCTGGAAGTTTAAAATTAGTATAATGTAAACTGATAAATATAAAATAATAATAGTAATAATAATATTCCGTAATTAATAAATAAAGACAGCCGCCAGTATTTATTGGGCTTTGACGGGGCCCACAACCTCATTCTATTTTACCAGACACAGCCAAGTCCGACATTGTCCTTCTCGCCTTGTCATGTGACCAAGATCCTCTCGTATCCTTCTCGATCCATGTGCGTATTCCTTCTTCTCCCACGTAAACTTATTTCTTTATCTAATTTTAATTTTATAATTCATCACTAACTACAAAGCGACGTGTGATGGAAATATAAATATATATTTTTCCAATGAGTTATCAGTTATCATCAATCAATTCTGGACTCAACGTGCAAAATTAAGAACCACGTCATGATCAATCAATATGGTGTACGGATGGTGGGACCGCATGGACCACCAACTAAAATGGTCTGTTTTAGAAATTCTCAACAATATGTGTGTCCAGAGTGCTATAATTGTTGGACCATGGGCAGGTTGAATTTCTATAATATTCTGACACTTCACCTGGAGTGGGCCTAAGTCTTGTCCAAATTTCATTCATTGGGCCCAGATACAACCCATACAAATTGTAGAATTCCAGTTCAAAGTTCAGACAAACCTGGAAATAGAGTTTCTACAAATATCATTCTTGGAATACAAAAGCCTTGAGATTTCCCACAACACTCTTGATGGGAACAGTAGTACTCTATAGTAACTAAAAGGACACAAAAAAGCCCTGCTTAGACAATTGGGAGTTCACCGCAATCACTGATGACAACCCTGTTCTTAGGACGATCACCCCTGTCTGTCTCTTGTGATTCAATTAGCTTCACCACATCCATGCCCTCAATAACTTGACCAAACACGACATGCCTGTTATCCAGCCATGGTGTCTGCACTCCACCAAAAACAAAATATGTAATCAAATATTCAAATTGCGACTCATGAGTTGGGTCTGAGTCTGGGTCTGTATGCAGCATTACCATCACGGAATGTGCATCGCAAAATAGACTTACTATATTAATTGGAATAGTTTAGAAATACAAAACAAGGCAATAAACATGTGTCCTCAAGTCCTGAGGTTAGATAGATGAATTGCAATCTTGTCCACATACCTTGACAGTGCATATGAAGAACTGGCTTCCATTTGTGTTGGGGCCTGCATTTGCCATGCTCACAACTCCAGGTCCAGCATGGACCACTGCATGAATTTGGTATTGTTAAAGAATAATGATTAGAGAACAATGCATGTGTGTGTGTGTGTACACGCACATAAATCTCAAACTTACACTTGAAGTTTTCATCTTTAAATGTACGACCATATATGCTCTTACCACCAGTTCCCTGCAACAGGAAGTTCAATGTTTGTAGCTTTAATTAAATTGTATAACAAATATCTGATACTGTCTTCACTGAAAGTTTTTTTTTTTTTTTTACAACTTTACTATGTAGAAAAATTCTACAATGCCGAAAATGCACCAGTGGCTTCTAGTGTAAAAAGAAAGTGGTGGTGGCTTTTTTGTGAACTATCATTCTATTTAAAAAATAGGTAACTACAGCTTTCTATTTATAGTAGTATGCACAATACCTATTTGGCATTGTAGAATTTGAACTTCTCTATGTATATTATATGGAAAACAATTGAAGATGATATGTCAGATAAGCTTAGAGATGTAGAAAGTAGCAATTAATAGACATTAGCATATAATACAGGCACAGACACCAGGAGACATTCAGAATTAATTGCTTCACATAGAGAAATTCAAATTCAAATGACATCCTGGATACATATAGCAGGTAGATCTATACCATCTATACTTGATCATACTTTACAATGAATATGAAACTATTCATTCCAAACACTTTTTAGCTTATCTAAGCTAAAAAATCATAACCCAGAGTTAACTATATCACTCGTAATCCATAATGATAAACTTTACAGGTATATGGTATACTAAGAAACCTAGATTCAGTTATAAATTATATTAGCATAAAAAAGGAACAAAATGAAACAAACAAATAGAATCAGGAAAGACATGCTTTCCTTGATCAAAACCATCCCCTTGAATCACGAAGTTCTTAAATCATAAACATTACCAAAGCAAACCCTTTATAAAGCAAATAGTTAGAAATAGTTAGAAATGATATTAGTGTCTTAAAAAATGAAACAAATAGCATTAGGCAAGACATTCATTTCCTTGATCATTGCCACCCCCTTGAATCATGAAGTCCTAAGCTTATAAAGGTCCTTGGTTCAAAGTTTTCAATTATATAAAATAGGAAGATTATGAGAGCTAGAAGCTGTTACAGATAATATTAGCATAAAAGAGAATAAAAGGACCAAAGGTAATCAACAAATAGCATTAGAAAGGACGTACATTCCCTTTGTCAAAGTCACCCCCTTGAATCATGAAGTCCTTAATAACACGATGGAAACTAGAGCCTTTGAAGCCAAAGCCTTTCTCTCCTATTTAGAAGATCACCCAAAAACAAGTTAAGAACTGCAATCCATTGACTATTAAAAGCAAGGATACAATAACAATAATAAACAACCTGTGCATAGAGCACGGAAATTCTCAGCTGTTTGTGGCACCTCATCTCCATACAATCCAATCACAATTCTCCCAACAGCCTTTCCCACAGGATTCCCAATGCTTATGTCAAAATAAACTTGGCTTGTCACTTTTGATTGTGGTTCAGCCACCTGGATAAATATAAATGGATAATAAGATTTTCAAACCATCTTGTGAATCATCAGTCACTGCTACCGGACAAACTCCACATAGAAGGCATAATTGCACATTCTTTTTCCAGATAACTTCTAATGTCATATTGGCAACAATCAGTAACTAGGTGTGGGTGCAACATAAATACTATAGCACTATGCATTAGGCTATAATTGTGTCTGAAAGCTCTGAAAAAAGGAGTAATAAATGCACAGCAATGAACAAAGCCAATAAAATTTATCTTCTATTCTTTGTTTGGTAAATCTCATGGGATTGAGGATTGAACCTGTGTATTAGTCAATGTTATCTTCTATTCGTCTATTCTAACTTCGAATATTGTTGATTTATTGACATAACTCTTTCCACGGTCACAACGAACAAAAAATAAAGGATGTACTAGTGTGTCCTATTGGAAAAACAAAAGGGAAGTATCTACTTCACAATCAGAGTCTCTTTATCATACATAAAGAAGCAATGAAAGCGAAGTCTCATTTCAAGAAATTACACGCGGAAGAAATTTTACCACATATTATCTTCATCTCGAAGGTTAAAATCCAAATAGTTAATAAATTTGACCTGAGCAGTTGCTTGAACGGGAGGAAGTGGACGGGCGGATTTAACTTGAACTGAGCAACTGGGAAATTTTTGGAGACGCAACGAGCCCGAGATGAAGGCCGATGAAGAGAAAGAAGATAGCGAAGAGGCCGAGTTGGATCTCGGAAGCTTCGAGAACGAGCACATAGAGCTTGAAACCTTGACTGGTGCGAGATTTCGCGGAACTGAGAGGGAGCCAGCGTTCGCCTGCAAGCAAGTAAAGATGTGTAAATTGGATGAAAATTCAAGAGAAGAAGAGTAAATGAAAATGTAATGTCAAGATTTCTCAAGGCTTTTGCTATACAAGTGCTGCAAACGGAAGCGCCATTGTTGCAAGAGATTTAGGGCTTTCTTCTTCTACAGGTGTATGAATGTTGTTGGAGAGGAGACGTGAAAGGACGAAGACGATAAGCGGCGGAGGAGTCAAGACGAGCAGAATAGTGTGGAATGTGGATATGAATTGACTATAATGGGTCGTGACTCGGGATTTCTAGAAAATGACAATTCTTCTTAGAAATATCGTTCCGAGTGAAAAATATCCAGAAAACATTTCTATCAAACCCAAAAAAAAGAAAAAAAAAAACACGCAAAATAGACAAATAGTAATTTGAATTTGAAATCTTTACAGCTATCTTAACGATCCTTTCACTTAAAATTACATCTAATTTTTCCTTCTAAAATTACCTCTGAATATTTTTACCATTTTATCAGAAAACGGAAGTATCTCTGAGATAGAATAATATGAAAATTAGAAAATAAAAATTAACATACATTTGATGTTATTAGAAGAATACAGACAGATTCATGCTACAAACATCCACTTTGTATAAGAACACTATTGATCACCGTCTGTACAAAATTCAATCTATACAAAGTTCTTTGGCGAACATGTAATGGACTTCAACTTAGAGTAAACTACATTCTACATAACTAAAAATGAAAATGAAAGAGGGTGATCAACCTGGGGAATAAAAATCTTTGCCGCGAAAATTTACACGAGACTCAACCTATATAGCCAGCCATTCCAGCCAAGGAAAAACAATGCTAAATAAATGTCTAGTCCTCTATGCGCTGTATCTCACCCATCATTATGCGATTGCTGGTGACCTTGAATCCAAGAAGAGCTGGGTCGATCTGTCTCCCTTTCTTCCCTTTCTTTTTGTTGCTTCGACCACCCTGGGCTGCATCTGATGACGACTCAGAAGCAGCTGTTGAAGAATGAACCTCCAGGGAGGCCTTCTTTGCAGTACTCTTAAGCATGTCACTGAATGATGTCTCTGTAACTTCTCCATCACCAAAAGATGCAGTTCGGCGAAAACTTGTGTCTTTTTTCCCAGTTGCACCAGCATCGGAGACTTGATTTAATGCATTAGCTCCTCCATCCCGTTTTTCCACTAGTAATGAGAATTAGGGGAAGGGGGTTAGTTTATTATTACAAGAGACCAGGCATTAATAGAGAGTACAGGAGAAAATATGTTGTCCCCTCGAGCATTAGTGCATTCTCCCAGAAAGGGGGGAAGAAAACACTATATACCAATGCCATTTTTAATCCTCTGGAAATTTCATTATAACTTTGGTATTGACTACTAGAATTACATGGCTATTCCTGTGAACAGTGCAACAGATAGGAATTAAAAAAATACCTTCACAAGCTACTACATTGGAAGGACTTCTCCCTCTGACAAGCCGATCAACGTTCATCTCAGATAAACCTTCTTGATTTGATAAAACTCGCAAAACAGGCGGACGTTTTAGCAAAATGTTTTCTGGACCTCTTGATGTAGCAGCAGATGTACTGTCAAATCATGTCCACGTTCCAAATTTAGTAATACAAACAACAAACATAACAGTGATCACATAAAGAGAAACCTAGTGCATACATATTTAGACCAAATGCTAAAACTCCAACTCTCAACTCACGACTCTACACGCATTTGCTCTTCATACAAAATGTTTCAAACTCTTGTGAACAAATTAGGCTCAAAGTACTGTCCTTGTCATAATTATCCATCAACCAAAAGGCAAAAAAGAATTGAAATGTAGATGACACAATGAAAACCGTAAATTAAGTATGCAATAAAAGGGAGACTAAAATGTACAAAAAAAAAAAAAAAAACTTGTATTACCGATCCTTATTTACATCCTCTACCGGGGCACCACCAGTACGAATGTCATCACTGTACAAGCCTGCATTTCCAAGTATTTTCAACAATAATTTAATAATAGTTTAATAATGCCAACAGTAATTTAATGTTCTAAGAAAGAAACAAACAGAAGATTACCTCCAGTGCTGAGCGAAGTATTCCTTCTCAGAACACTAACTGGGACTTCCCCTTGATCTATATTTGCCAAACTGGCCTTATCATTTATGCCAGAGAGGAATGGTTCTTCAACTAATGATCCAGAAAGAGAATTGAAGGAAAATTTTTCACTAGCAATCTCTAAATTAGAACTACTAGGCCCTACGAGAGATTGGCTTAGCCCCATTTCTTGATCAGACACAGAATTGAAGTTATAATTTACAGTATTAGTCCCAGAAGTATGTGCTGAAGCTAGACCCCTTTCATAGGAAGTTCCAACCAAATTTTCTGAACGGTGAATTGACTGCTGATCAGATTTCTGGTGAAGCAGTTCCATAAGCAAACGCCTTGAACTTTCATCATTTCCTCCTGCAGACATCCATAAACTTGAATCATCAGAACTCCTTTTCATCTCTGACTCCTTCATTTGCCTCTCACCAGTAAGATGCAATCGCTGAACATGGGATTCTATCCAATCAGTTGGTAACTGACCATTGCTTTCGGACCATTGGCCCTCCACTGAATCTGAATGAGAACCATGAAATGCATTGGGAACCAATGACTGATGGTGGTAGACACCAGAGAACCCACCTACATTACCACCAGAGTGCATTTGCACATTAGGGTCTTGAACATGTAAACCCTGTGCACGTGCCATTGTATTTACAACATCTAGATTAACTCCACCTCCAGGCAATGACATTGATCGCTCAAATGGATTTAACCCTGGATCATAACGCCCGCGTTGAGGCCTTCTATCTTGTAATGGAAGATTCCGCTCGAGGAGACCAATGTGATCTTCAGGAGAAAGTATCTGTTGCTTCTGAAAAAGATCTAATGGCCCAACTCCAGAGCTGGCACGGTGAGCACCAGGAGGATTTCTAAGAAACTGACCAGGTTCATTAATTGGCCAGAAAGGAGTTTGCCTGTCTTCCTCCATTTCCATCCGTTGCCTCCTCAACCCCATCGGTAACTGCCTACCATGCAGCTGTTCATGCTGAATGATCTGATGCTCCAATGGATGCATCTGTCCATGTTTTGCTCTGGATAAGAGCTCCAACAAATCATTTTGATGCTCTTGATGTGGCATTTGACCAAACCTTGCTTGAATAAGATGCTCAATGGAAGGGTCAGCTTGCCGTGTAGGCAGATGAGGGCGCTGTTGTAGCTCACTTAAAATTTTCTGCTTCAACAAAACCTGTTCAAGAGCGCTATTGGCTATCATAGCATCAACATGTGATTGCCCAGGATTGGAATCAAGCATTTGATTCCGCAATATTTGTTCAAGAAGCAGCTGCTCCCTCGCCTGAGATTGTTGCTGTTCTTTCAGGAGCATTTGCTGCTGATGGTACTGTTGTTGCTGCTGCAGTTGTTGAAATTGCAATTGTCTTTGCTGTTGTGCTTGAAGAGCAATGAACTGTTCCAGATCTTGCCCCATTTGACTGGCAAGATGTGGACTGTGTATTGAATTCTGAGTCCCCACTCTTTCCATCATTGCATCATTCATGTGGGCATTATGAGACATCAAACTATGTGGAGGAAGATGCTGTTGTTGGAGTTGTTGAGACAGCAGCTTATCAGCCAAATCATAGCAGTTTGACTCCTGGTCCATCCGTGACAAATGCCGAACATCCATAGCACCTTGATATGGATTTTGATCTGAGTGTACATTGCTTTTGTAAGCATCAGGCCTGGCCTCCATAGAAACAGTTGATTCACTCATTGTGCCAAATGAGGAATCCCTTCCAGAAATGGGGTTTACAAGTTGATCCTGACCAGCTCTACTATCATTCCTTGCAAAAGGGCCTTCAAGCTCAGACCATAGCAGACCAAATGGATGCAACTTATTATCTCTCTGAACTGCAATCCCATGCTCAGACAATTCATTTGGTATTGATGAACCATTTATAATACTTGAAGGATCACTGGTGGTCCCTGATGTTCTGCCAATAGGATTACCACCACTTCCAGGCCTTCCTGGGAAAACAATTTCTGCAGAACTAATGACAGTATTAAAACTGAACAAAGAAATTATGTAACCAAGAAAGTATATAAAGCCAAATGGGCAAAGGATTCAACAAAAACATAAGGAGAGCAAAATCATAATTGTTCTGATTGCCTTAATCAAAATAAATAAAAGAGTACAATGTCAAGATTCAAGAGTAACAAACCTTCATCTTGAGCATAAAAATCATTGAAGTTATTGCCCCTGGAAAATGATTTTTTTGACTGAAGAAATTCATGATCAGATACTTTTGACTGAATATGCGGGGAATAAGGACCAGAGAAATCCGATGGTTGCCAGATCAAGCCATCACGAGCAGCTGAAGAACCAATTACAGTAGATGCAGAATCATGTATATCAGCTATCAATGCACCCTCTGGTGTTGCAGGTTGTTCTAATTTAGAACTTGGATCAGAGACACCACCATAACCATCTCTAACTCTTAAGTGGGGCATAACATCACCCAGTTCTTCAAAAGGTGAATCTTCAGGGGCATCTACCAAACGAACTGGCAAATCTGATCCAAAAAATCCTTGTTCGAACCAAGAAATGATGTCAACACCAAGAAATGGGCCCTGGATCTCTCCTTGAGGATCACAATAGAACATACTTAACTCCTCAGGTGGAATGCCCCTCTTTAATTGGTTTTCAATAGTGTTGCGTCCCAGGTATTGTGCTGAAGATGGCATACCAATAAGGGAATTTGAATCATTAGAAAGCTTAGAACCAATGCCATCAGAAGCAGTTGTTTTGGCACGATGAGAAGGAATGAGTTCAGAAGCCTCAAATTGAGTCCCAATATCTACCGATCTGTTTATATACTCATCTCTTATCAAGGTTGACAAAATATCATCTCCAGCAACAACTTCAGGAACTCTGTTTTTTCCTTCTATCTCTGGATAAGACATCACCATTAGAAGTATTTAAACTAACAAATCTTCAAGGGAGTGTTATTTTGGTACTTACCGTGCAAATTTGTCTCAATAGCGTTGTTGTCAACAGCTGATTCGTGAATATCTTTTGATAAGTTAGGAATGATATCCACCTTCTTTTCCATTGTACCTGTAGAGAGGGGTGACACTTTTCCATTGGAAGGTTCCATGTCTTCAATTTCTGGAAGAAATACTCTCAAAACTTAGATTGATAACGAGTGAGAGTGAGGATACAATTCGTGAAGGCAACATCATAATCTCTTATCTTTCCTCTATATATATATATATATATATATATATATATATATATATGATTTTCATTTCGAGAGAGGATATAAAAATAAGTACTAGAAACCATACGTGAAATATTTGGAATAAAAAATAATTACCAGTAATGTTATCAGTTGATCTGCCCTTCCTATAAGAATTATATAAAGCCCCACTACTCGTGATTTTTCCAGTGCATATATCATTAAGAATGGCCTGCACGATTGAACAATGCATTAGACAATAACAAAAATATGGCAACAAAAAAATTAGCAATGCACAAATTTAGTTCACCTCCTCATCAGCATCAGGAACAACCAAAGATAAGGGTTCAATGACAGTTTCTAGTGTGATTGGAGGTGCTTCTTCCATATTCTCATAAACATTAGCAAAAGAAGAGTCAATCCTCTGCTTGCGATAAATATCAAGCAGTTTACCCCTTGGATAGCAAAAGGTATTGGCAGCAGTGACTGGTTTTCCAAGAACACTTTTATCACTCTCAGATAGTGCAGCACCAATTCCACCACTTGACGGTCTTTGAATAGACGTGCTAGATCTCCCACGCCCTATGACAAACCCCACATATGAACCTTCAGCACGTCCTTTCTCAATCCCAAATCCAGGAGCAGTACGATATGAACCAGGGACAGCAGTAGTTCCCTCCAGCCTGTGGCGTGGTCGCCACTTATCACGGGCATCTGGGTCCCGCTCTGAAACAGAGCGGCTAGCAACGAAAGTTTGAGTGTCACTATTAGCATCTTCCTTCTCAGTGTCAATCTTTTTCTCTGTGCGAGCTTCCTTCTCTTTTTCTTCAGGACCCCACCTAGAAGACCACTTGCTATCACGCCTTGCATCAAGACCTGCATTGCGATTACCACCATCATGCCACCTGTCAGAAGTAGGCAAAGCTCTGTTTTCAGTTGTTTCTTTGGCAGAAGCATTCTCAACAGCACGGCGATCTGGTTTCCTACGATCCCTTCTAGCAAGTGAACCAGTTTCCCTCTCTTCCTCACGCCAACGACGACTCTCAGTCTCTGCTGTGGTCCTCCTCCAATCCTTTTTATCCTCAGGAGCATCTGTACGCCAGGCCTCCTTCTGACTTGAATCTGCAGAACTTCCGAGGGACAATGAACTAGGAGTACGCATGTCCTATGGGAAAAAAAGGTATGGAGTGAACAAATATACATTGAAAAATCTAGACATGAAAATGAAGTTTACTGATCAGGAGAGACCTTTCCTGTTTTACCTATAGCTTGCATATGCATTCAAAGAATCATATATTTCCTAACTTCAATGCACCTAAATCTAAAGTTGTAACAAGAAATATTATCTAGAGCATTATTTGTACTCATTTCAACCTATATACAACTTGCACATTAAAAGTTTTTCTTTTTCATAAATTTTAATTGAGAAAAATATTTGCAAATAAGAACCTACCATGCATGCCTTATTAAAGGGCATAAAAGAACAAAGAAACAAGGGAAAGGCCTTTTATCAAAGTAAATGTCAACAACTTACTGTCTTAGTGTCAATTGGTTTAGCATAAAGCCACTGTGGAGACAATGGAATGCTGCTATCATGCACTGCTTGATCTATGGCAATTCCAAAAAAGCATCATTAGTAAAGAATAGTAAGTACATAGTAACTCAGCCATAAATGTATTCTAATACTATCACGAAATAATCCAGTACTAGAAAAAAAAAATGCACAAAAAATTACCCTTAGACAAATCAAGCACTCCTCCTGTGAAGGACTTGTCCTCGTCGCTACCTGCAGAAGCTTTCATAAAAACCATCACAATTCACACATGGAAAACTAAAATACTACTCCGTAATAAAGAGCAAATTATCTACAACTGAATAATCCGAATCAACCAAATCCAAAGCCCAGAGATATCAGATTATAAAAAAGGGACATATTACTAACTTCGGATACAAGAAGTAATGCTACTTCAATGAATTAAGAAATGCAATATACTCAAATAAATCGAAGTAGCAAAATTTGAAACCAATCTTCGGAAGGGCTAGAGACACTGATGTTACATCCTTTACCTATACCTTCCCCCCTTTTCCAATCCAACTGAGTAAATCGCATAAAACCTAATAATCAGCAAGCATATGATTCAAACCCGTAAAATCACGCCGGTGTCAATCGGCCACACCACTCGAAGTTGCAACACTCTCAAAGCCAATAAACCCTAGCATCACTCCAATCCTACCAAATCAAATCTAGATATACACCAAACTCAGGAAACATTGAAAATTCAATTAATGAGCACCTTTCGGAATCCAAGTCTGATCGGAGGACCTTGACGAGAGGAGGTCGTCGGGGAGATCGAGCTTTCCTTCAGCCATCGGGTATTGGATGTGAATTCGACAGAGAGTTAAATATCAGCGGTTACCGATAGAAGCACAGAGGTTGAGACAGAGAGAAAGCAGAAGAGAATGGCGGAAGAGAGTTTTAGGGTTCACAAAATCTATGAACAGCAGCAGTTACAGAGAGGAGAACGAGCAGAAAAATGGTAAGGAGTGTTTGGATAGTCACAACAGCCAAATCAATTATCGGAAACTTGCACTCACACGCGCTCAATCATATTGCGCAATATTAAATTTTTGTAATTTATTTTTTATTATATCTAATTTAATTGTCTTTAGAGAAAAAGTTGAATAGATTTTTGAATTTTTTATGAAAAAAAAAAGTAATTATATTAACAAATTTAAAAAATAAAAATTAAAAATTAATCATTATGTTTGAACCCATAAGTCGTTAAGTATTGTAAATTTTCTCGTCTAAATGTCAATTAAAGTATTGTAAAACCTCGTCTAAATGTCAATTAATCGCCATCTAGGCGCTAGGCTGGTCAACCGTCTAGCGTATCACCTTAAATGGTGGTCTAGACGGCTGGCCAAGCAGCCACCTAGGCAAATGACTAATCGCCTAGGCCTCCTAAACCGCTGACTAGACCTTCTAAGCACTGCCTAATCGACCGATTAACTATTGTTCTTTTTTAATATTAGTTTGTGCGAAATAACCTTAAATTGTACAAAATCTAGATATTTTTAAGGTAATATTTAATATTTTAGTATTAAGTATTAAAGTATTATATAGTTTATAATTATTAATGTTTAACAAATTAAAAATACTTAAACAAAATAAAAAATTAAACCAAACGCTCACAAATGGAAAGTCACATGTTCGAACCCTAATGATAAATAATGATCATATGATACATTGTAATAGAGTTAATAGTACTCCAAAAAAAGTACAAGTTGAAATAAGATAATTTAAAATGTATTATTAATATTAATATAATTTGTTAGTGATGGACTACACATAATTAAAGGGAAAGGTACACATACTAATTGACCTGAACTGCAAAATTTTTCAAATAAAAATCAACTATTAACTTTGAATCTTTGATGGTGGAAATCTCTACTACCATCCATGATGTGTATTGATCAGTGTACAAAACTCGATCTATACAAAGCTCTCTGGAAAACATCTAATGGACTTTTAAGTTTTACCTAGAGTAAACTATAGGCCTACACCTAAACGATCACCACACACTTCACTGACTGAAATGAAAAAGGGTGATCAACATTTTGAATAAAGAACATTTCTGCCGAGAAAATTTACAAGAGACTCAACCTATACAGCCAGCCAAGAAAAAACACACCTAGTCCTCTATGCGCTGTATCTCACCCATCATTATGCGATTGCTTGTAACCTTGAATCCAAGAAGAGCTGGGTCAATCTGTCTCCCTTTCTTTCCTTTCTTTTTGTTGCGTCGAGCACCCTGGGCTGCATCAAATGACTCAGAAGCAGCTGTTGAGGAATGAACCTCCTGGGGGGGCTTCTTTGCATTACTCTTAAGCATGTCACTGAAGGATGTCTCTGTAACTTCAGCATCACCACAAGAAGCAGTTCGGCGGAAACCCACTTCTTTTTTCCCAGTGGCAAAAGTATCAGAGACTTGATTTGCAGCATTACCTCCTCCATCCCGTTTTTCCACTAATAAAGAGAATTAGGACAAGAGGGATTAGTAAATTATTATATAAATGGAGTGCGTACAGTAAAAAAAATTTATTGCCCCTTCAAACACGAGGGCAATCCTCCAAAAGGAAAAACAAATCACTATATAACAATGCCTTTTTCATACTCTGGAAATTTCATTATAACTTCCTGTCAGCCAAGTTCCCATGCAACAGATAGGAATAGAAAATACCTTCACTAGAAAGACTTCTCCCTCTGACATTGTCAATGTTCAGCTCAGACAAACCTTCTTGATTCGATAAAACCCGCATAACAGGCGGACGTTTTAGCAAAATGTTTTCTGGACATCTTGATGTAGCAGCAGATGCACTGTCAACACAATGTTCAATTTTTGTTTTTTTTTTTAAATGAACTACAGATAGCATGAGATAGACACTAAATTATGTATTAAAGAGAACCCTAAACTATGTATTAAAGAGAACCCTAAACTATGTATGTGTTAAAGAAGAGCAAAGCACAAAACTTATATTACCGATCCTTTTTAACATCTTCTGCCATGGCACCACCAGTACTATTGTCATCACTGTACATGCCTGCATTTCCAACTATTTTCAACGGTAACTTATTGACAGCATAATATAGTCAACATTAATGTAATGGTCACAGAAACAAAGAAACAGAAGATTACCTCCAGTGTCAAGTGAAGTATTCCTTCTCAGAACACTAACCGGGACTTCCCCTTGATCTATAGCTGCCGAACCAGCTAGCTTAACCTGACCTCGAGTCTCTAATTGAGAGCCCTGCACAGAGCAACCCCCGAGTTAGCATTCTTCTTGTACCTTACAGATCTAATCCACTAGTAAATTCCAAATGCAGTGGACTAAGCAAAATGTACCTTGTTGATATCATTTATGCCAGAGAGGAAAGGTTCTTCAATTAATGATCCAGAATGAGATCTAAAGGAAAAATTTTCAGCAGTATTAAGACCAGCAATCTCTTCTGCAAGAAAGCTTTTTGGTTGCACACCTGAATTAGAGCTACAAGGCCCAACAACGAGGGATTGGCTTAGCCCCATTTCTTGATCAGACACAGCATTGAAGGAATAATTTACATTATTGGTCCCAGAAATGTGTGCTGAAGCTAGACCTCTTTCATAGGAGGTTCCAACAAAATTTTCTGGACGGTGTGTTGACAATTGATCAGATTTCTGGTGAAGCAGTTCCATAAGCAAACGCCTTGAACTTTCATCATTTCCTCCCGCAGACATCCATAAACTTGAATCATCAGAACTCCTTTTCATCTCTGACTCCTTCATTTGCCTCTCACCAGTAAGATGCAATCGCTGAATGTGGGATTCTATCCAATCAGTTGGCATCTGACCATTGCTTTCAGACCATTGGCCCTCCATTGAATCTGAGTGGGAACCATGAAATGCATTGGGAACCAATGACCGATGGTAGGCACCAGAAGAGAACCCACCCATGTTACCACCAGAATGCATTTGCACATTAGGGTCCTGAACATGTAAACCCTGTGCACGTGCCATTGTATTTACAACATCCATATTAACTCCACCACCACCTCCTCCAGGCAACGTCATTGATCGCTCAAATGGATTTAACCCTGGATCATAAAACCCACGCTGAGGTCTTCTATCCTGTAATGCAAGATTCCGCTCGAGGAGACCAATGTGATCTTCAGGAGACAGTATCTGTTGCTTTTGAAAAAGATCTAATGGGCCAAGTCCAGAGCTGGTTCGATGAGCAACACCAGGATTTCTATGAAACTGACCAGTTTCATTAATTGGCCAAAAAGAAGTTTGCCTGTCTTCCTCCATTTCCAACCGTTGCCTCAACCCCATAGGCATCTGCCTACCATGCAGCTGTTCGTGCTGAATGATCTGATGCTCCAATGGATGCATCGGTCCATGCTTTGCTCTGGATAAGAGCTCCAACAAATCATTTCGATGCTCTGGATGTTGCATTTGACCAAACCTTGCTTGAATAAGATGCTCAATGGAAGGGTCAGCTTGCCTTGTAGGCAGCTGGGGGAGTTGTAGCTCACTTAAAATTTTCTGCTTCATGAAAGCCTGTTCACGAGCGCTATTGGCTATCATAGCATCAACATGTGATTGACCATGGTTGGAATCAAGCATTTGATTCCGCAATATTTGTTCAAGAAGCAGCTGCTCTCTAGCCTGAGTTTGCTGCTGTTCTTTTAGAAGCATTTGCTGCTGATGGTACTGTTGTTGCTGCTGCAGTTGTTGAAATTGCAGTTGCCTTTGCTGTTGGGCTTGAAGAGCAATGAACTGTTCCAGATCTTGCCCCATTTGGCCAGCAAGATGTGGACTGTGTATTGAATTCTGAGTCCCCACTCTTTCCATCATTGCATCATTCATGTGGACATTATGAGGAGACATCAGATTATGTGGCTGAAGATGCTGCTGTTGGAGCTGTTGAGACAGCAGCTTATCAGCCAAATCATAGTGGTTTGACTCTTGGTCCATCCGTGACAAATGTCGAGCATCCATGGCACTTTGATACATGTTTGGGTCAGACAGTACATTCTTTTTGTAAATATCAGGCCTTGCCTCCACAGCAACAGTTGATTCATTCATTGTGCCAAATGGGGAAACCCTTCCAGCAATGGGGTTTACACGCTGATCCTGACCAGCTCTACTACCATTCCTTGCAAAAGGGCCTTCAAGCTCAGACCATAGCAGACCAAATGGATGCAAGTTATTATCCCTCTGAACTGCCATTCCATGCTCAGACATTTCACTAGGAATTGAAGAACCATTTATAATACTTGAAGGATCATTACTGGTCCTTGAAGCTTTGCCAATAGGATTACCACTACTTCCAGGCCTCCCTGGGAAAACAATTTCTGCACAAGAAAGTACTGTGAATATTAAGTCTGACTGAAGAATTTATCTAAGCAAATAAATAAACTCTAATGACCAAAGGATTCAAGGAAAATAGGACGTTTCTGACTGTTATTAAAAAAAAAAAAAAAAGTTGAGTGTCAAGACTTGAGAGTAACAAACCTTCATCTTGGGCAACAAAATCATTGAAGTCATCACCCTTGGAAAATGATTTTTCTGGCTGAAGAAATTCATGATTAGTTAATTTTGACTGAATATGGTGGGCATAAGGACCATCAAAATCCGATGGTTGCCACATCAAGCCATCACGGGTAGTTGAAGAATCAACAACAGAAACAGACATAGAATCCTGTATATCAGCTACCAATGCTCCCTCAGATGTTGCAGGTTGCTCTAATTTAGAACTTGGATCAGGGACACCACCATAAGAATGTCCAACTCTTAAGTGTGGCATAACATCACCCAATTCTTCAAAAGGTGAATCTTCTGGGGCATCTACCAAGCGAACTGGCAAATCTGTTCCAAAAAATCCTTGTTCGAACCAAGAGATTATGTCAACGCCAAGAAATGGGCCCTGTATCTCACCTTGAGGATCACGATAGAACATACTTAACTCCTCAGGTGGAACGCCCCTCGTTAATTGGTTTTCATTAGTGTTACTTCCCAGGTATTGCGCAGAAGATGGCATGCCAAAAAGGGAATTTGAATCATTAGAAAGCTTAGAACTGATGTCAGAAGCAGCAGTTGATTTGGCACGATAGGAAGGAGTGAGTTCAGAATCCTCAAATTGAGACCTGCTAATATCTATTGATCTGCTTTTATACTCATCTCTTATCAAGGTTGATATAATATCATCTCCAGCAACATCAGGAACTCTGTTTTTGGCTTCTATTCCTGTATAAGACATCTCCATAAGTATTTAAACTAACAAATCTTCAAGGAAGTGTTTTGGTTGTTACTTACCATGCAAATTTGTATCAACACTGTAGTCAACAGCCAATTCTCGAATATCTTTTGATACATTAGGAATGATATCTGCCATCTTTTCCTTTGTATCAGTAGGCAGGGCTGACACTTTGCCATTGGAAGATTCCATTTCTTCAATTTCTGGAAGAAATATTCACAAAAACTCATATTGTTAAGGAATGAGTGAGGATAAAATGGGTGATGGAGACACTGTAATCTTTTATGTTCCTTATATACTTTCAAAATTTTCTCTTTCAAGAAAAGAGGACGGATCTTTAGAATACAACGAGAAAAATTAAGAAATATAAATAAATACCTGCAATGTTATCAGTTGATCTTCCCTTTTTATAACAATTATATAATGCCCCACTACTTGTGATTTTTCCAGTCCACATATCATTCAGAATGGCCTACGAGATTGAACCATTCTATTAGACAACAATAAAATATGGCAATGAAATTAAATTAGCAATGAATACCACAGTTCACCTCCTCTTCATGATCAGGAACAACAAAAGATAACGGCTCAATGACAGTTTCTTGTGTGATGGGAGGTGCTTCTTCCATTTTCTCATAAACGTTACCAAAAGAAGAGTCAATCCTTTGCCAGCGATATATATCAAGCAGTTTTCCCCTCGGATAGCTAAAGGTATTGGCTGCAATGAATGGTTTTCCAAGAACACTCTTATCATTCTCAGACAGTGCAGCACCAATTGCACCACCTGATGATCTTTGAATAGACATGCTAGATCTCCCACGCCCTATGACAAACCCCACATATGAACCCTCTGCACGTCCTCTCTCAACCCCAAATCCAGGAGCAGCACGATATGAACCAGGGACTGCAGTAGTTCCCTCCAGCCTGTGGCGTGGTCGCCACTTATCACGGGCATCTGGGTCCCGCTCTGGAACAGCACGGCTAGCAACGAAAGTTTGAGTGTCACTATTAGCATCCTCCTTCTCAGTGTCAACCTTTTTCTCTGTCCGAGCTTCCTTCTCTTTTTCTTCGGGACCCCATCTAGAAGACCACTTGCTATCACGCCTTGCTTCAAGACCTGCATTGCGATTACCACCATCATGCCATCTGTCAGTAGTAGGCAAAGCTCTATTTTCAGTTGTTTCTTTGGCAGAAACATTCTCAACAGCACGACGATCTTGTTTCCTACGATCCCTTCGGGCAAGCAAACCAGTTTCCCTCTCTTCCTCACGCCAACGACGACTGTCATTCTCTGTTGTAGTCCTTCTCCAATCTTTTTTATCCTCAGGTGCATCTGTACGCCAGGCCTCCTTCTGACTTGGATCAGCAGAACTTCCAAGGGACAATGAACTTGGTGTACGCATTTCCTATGGAACCAAAAGGTATCGAGTGAATAAATATATACTGAAAAATCCATACATAAAAAGAAGGTTTGCAGAGGAAAGAACTAAGATAAACTAAATAAATAAACATATAGAACAACTTTCCTGTCTTATCTTTAGCTGGCATAAACATTCACAGAATAAGATATTCCCTAACTTCAAAGCATCTAAATCTAAAGCAGTAACAAGTACATTACCTAGAGCATTATTTGCACTTATATCAAACTGCACCTTTCCCCATTCAAAATTTTTCTTTTTCCAATTTTAAACTGAGGAAATAACACCATAGAGGATCTCAAGTACTCACAAATAACACTGTGTGGTGGATCTATCTCCCAATAAACGTTGAAATCCTACGAATAGCAACTTGGAATTGTCTTACCAAAAAACATTCTTTAAAAATAAAAGCAAGTAGACCTAATATAGAACTGTAGACTATTAAACTCCCATCCACCCAATTAATATATATATATATATATATATATATATATATATATATATATATATATATATATATATATATATATA
>NC_044928.1:27238187-27271005 GCF_003576645.1 Ipomoea triloba | reverse complement strand
ATATATATATATATATATATATATATATATATATATATATATATATATATATATATATATATATATATATATCAAATCTAACCAGGTCAACTAAGGGGAATAAAAAGCTAGTTACAACCTAATCCAGTGAATATCACTAAATCAAATGTTCACACCCAGCTTCCATACAAGTGAATGGCTAATTCGAAGTTGAAAATCCATTTAACAATACAAAAATCATTGCTATACATACAGAATTTTATGCTTCAAAATGAATGATAATTTCCAATTCAGAGAGAAACTCTGTTTGCACCAAAACCAGAAAGTGTCAACAATTCAAGAAAATGCAACTTTCAAAAAGATCTGCAAATAAGAACCTAACAATGCATACCTAGTGTTAAACAGCATAGAGAAAAAAAGAAACAAGTTAAAGGCATTTTATCACCTAAATGTCAATAACTTACTGTCTTAGTGTCACTTGGTTTAGCATAGAGCCACTGTGGAGACAAAGGAATGCTGCTATCAGGCACTGCTTGATCTATGGCAATCCCAAAAAGGAATCATGAGTAAAGAACATTAAGGACATAGTAACTTGGTCAAAAAAATATTCTAACACTATCAGGAAATGATCCAGTACTATAAAAAATGCACAAAAATTACCCTTAGACAAATCAAGCAATCCTGTCAATGACTTGTCCTCATCACTACCTGCAGATGCATTCATAAAAACCATCAAACATGAAAAAGTAAAATGCTACTCTGTAATTAACACGACATTATGAAAAGAAAAGCAGAAAATTAGAATGCACAGGTTTAAAATATTAAGGAGGAAGAAAAACCAAAAAGCTACACAATCGGAGTGGCCAAGCTATCTACAACTGAATAATCCTAATTAACCAAATCCAAAGCCTAGCAATCTCGGATTAATAAGGGCCATACAAACAACATCAAAAGAAAAATGTATCTAGGTTGATTCATTCAATTAAGAAATGCAGTATAGTAAAATAAATAAAAATTGCAGAATATGAAACCAATCTACGGAAGGGGCTAGACACATCGAACTTACATCCTCCATCTATTCATTCTCCCACACAAGGTTACCTTTTCCAATTCAACTAAGTAAATCGGATAAAACCTAATAATCGATTAGCAACCGATTTGATACCATAGAAATCAAGCCGGTATCAATTGACGACACCACTCGAAGTTGCAACACTCTAAGGCCAATAAACCCTAACATACTTTAATCATCCCAAATCAAATCTAGCTATATAAACAAAACCGAAGAACAAAAAAATATTCTGGAAAATATCGGAAATTCAATGAATGAGCACCTTTTGGAATCCAAGTCTGATCGGACGGTCTGGATGAGAGGAGATCGTCAGGGAGATCGAGCTTTCCATCAGCCATCGGGGTTACGATGCCGCGAATTGGATACAGACAGACAGGAATATCAGCGGTTCACGATTGAGGCAGGGAGATTTAGAGAGAGAAAGCTGAAGAGAATGGCGGAAGAGAGTTTTAGGGTTCACAAAATCTATGAACAACAGCAGTTACAGAGAGGAGAACGAGAACGAAATGGCAAGGTGTGTTTGGGTAGTCGCAACAGCCAAATCATCTATGGGAAATTAGGAATTATTTTTAAATTCTGATTTTTTTTTCTCCTTTTTTTATTGAGATTGGGTTGCCATTATGTTGGTTCAAAATGTTTGTACAACCTGAATTTTAAAAACCAAAAATTCAGTCTTATATATGGATATAATATATTAAGGATATTTTGAGAAGTATATATTATGTACTTTTTTTTCTTTTAGCATACGTTTGGCGAACAATGTTGTACATGTCTTAGCTAAAGTAACTTGTTCTATATCTGTATGTTGTTTTTGGTTTGATGTCCCGCCTCCTATCATCTTTAATAGTTTGAGGCTAGATTTGAACTAATTAAATTTGATGTTTTTGCCTTAGATGAAAAATACACATTCATTGATCCAATCCATATCAAGAGTCAAAATGAAGCTATTAAAAAAAAACGTGATGACATTATGATCATTATGTGTAAGTAAGTTAATTTTTTATCAATTATTTAAAATAATAGTGACATGTACCATAGTATGTTAAATGTCTGATTAATTTTATTTTAAAGGTATAAAATTTAATTTTTAAGTACTTTATAGTATATATGTTTACAATTGACTTGATTAATTAATTTTAATATTAATTGTAAATTGTGAAAAAAAAATTGATTTGTGAGGTGCTAATTTGGAGCACCATTTTAAGTGAAGTTCACTAATAACTTTAATGGAGTGTCTATGTAGATTCAAATACTCTTGAATGATACAAGACGAATTTCATATGCTTGCCTAGCTTGCATATACGGAGTAACACATAATGGATAAATAAAAAATAAATTTTTAAAATATACTCATAAAATTGAGAAAATGGTTGAATGAGTATATTTGGTCAACATTGATAATGAATGTCGGAGATTAATAGAGCTGTCAACATGAATTTTGCCTGCTGGGCCAACCAATTTGCCCCGCCCTCTATATAGATATTGGGTCGATTTAGGTTTTAGCAGCCCCCCATGCGCGCACACATATATATAGACACACACTGACACACATAATATATTATGTATAATAGTTATTGAGTTATTGGGTAACTTGGTAAGTAATAAGTATTTTGTTATGCTATGAGGTTTAGAGATTAAAATTTGTCAATTGTATATCCTTGCACAAGAGAGAGAGAGATAGAGAGAGAAAATTTGGGCTAGCTCGCGTGCCTACATCCAAATTTTCTCTCGGGTTATATTGATAGGTCTATGAACTAGTATATAAATATTTTTACTATAATGCTTATCATACCTACAAAAATCATAGAAATGTTGCCCCCTTTCTAATGTGGTTAGTTTCCCACTAAAAATAAAAAATTATTTTAAATATCAACTTACTACAATTTGTCATATAAGAGAGTAAATGCATATGAGTAGTAGATGTAGGGGAGTGTAGTAAAGTCTGTCTAAAATATATTACTTCATACTTCACATTGCGATGCTAGTAAAAGAAAATTTATAAGCTATTATGATTGATTGATCAGTTACATCCCATAACCAAGTTGATATTTATCACGGAGTATATATTATGGTATTATATGTATAATGGTCCTTGACCTTCAATTCGCGTTATTTGCATGGTTGGTGCATTTCCCTTCCAAGGCTCAACAAAAAAAACACAAGACAAAATTGTCACAAACATTAAAGTAGGGAACATATTCTCCAAAGCCTCGTTCAACCTAAATTTAAAAATATAAAGTCCAATAACATTTATTATTTAAGGAGTATCGTGGCATTGTTACGGGCCATTTGGAAAGGGAGAAATGATTTTATATGGAATAATAAAAATTGTGATATTCACATAGTTAGAACGATTTCGAGAGTCCAAATTAAATCAACGAATGACAGTGTTGGACTGATCTTTAGAAGACAAGTAATATACTCATAGCAAACTAGACAGCTCGTGAGCCGTTTCAGATTGATACTAGATGGGTTATATGCAATGTTGATGCTTCAATATCGGCCAATTCAATTACACTTGGAGCGGTGGTTGCCTCTCGCACGAGTTGTTTCCTTGCTGCTATTCCTAGACCACTAAGACTTGTGAAGGAGTCACATCTTGTTGAAACTCTCGCTATAAAAGAAGCTCTAGCTTAGCTAAAGAAAGACCACTGACAAAAAGTTTGTATCCATTCAAATTGTCAAACAGGTTTGTCGACTCTTCAACGACTCTCCCATGGATTTATCTTATACAAATAGTGCAATTATGAATAGTCCATACATGTTATCTAAGTTTCAGAAATTTGACATCACATATGTTAGTAGATCAGTGAATGTGCAGGCTCACACCTTAACTTGAGCTACCCATTTGAATTTTGGTCGTTGTAGTTGTGTTTATTCATCTCCTCATTGTATTCGATTAATTGAGCTTGTTTCTTTAAAAGAAAAAACATTTATTATTTTATCAAGAATACTATAAACACAAATATATGTTCTCTTGAGTTTTTAGTGCATCAATATGGGTTCATAATCACAAAAATTTTAAAATTATGACGAAAATAGCGTTTAGACATACTTTTATCATAAATATATCAGGGAGAATTTTTAAAAATTAAGAGTGATATACTTTCATGGGAAAATTGCATTTTTCCCCCTATTTTATGTTCTTATATCACTTTTCGCCCATGTGTTATTAAAGTAACAGTTTTTCCCCCTCAGTTATTTTAAAAGTGATAGTTTTTTCCCCTGTAATGTTAAATTGACATTTTTGCCCTTAAAAATAACTATTTCATTTATTTTTATTCTCCAACCAATTATATTACTAATATGTATCGAAGATCACGATTCGATACGAACCTAATCGAACACTTTAGCAATTTACGATTCAGAACCGAAAAAATTAAATAAAATAATTGTTGAATTTAGACCATTTTTAAATAAGAAATAAAATTATAAAAATAAGTAAATAAATAAATAAATTTTGATTGGCGGTTCAAAATCAAAATTGGAATCGAATCGTACCGATTTATCAAAATAAGTGTTTGATCATTTTCACTATATATAATTGTGGTTAAGTTCCGATTTACGGTTTAACAATTATTTAATTTTATTTTTTCGGTTCTGAATCGTAACCAGAACCGTCCATACTATTTTGGTATGATTGCTACAGTGTTTGGTTAGGTTCGAACCGAATCGTGATCATCCATACATATAAATAATAATTTGTTGGAGAAGAAAAATAAATGAAATAATTATTTTTAAAGGTAACAATATCAATTTAACATTTCAGAGGAAAAAACTGCCACTTTAATAACGTATGGGGGAAAAGTGCTATATGCACATAACATAGGGAGAAAAAGTGTCATTTTCCTTACTTTCATATTGAAATACATTATTGGTATTTCATGACACTGAAAATTGTATAATTCCTCAAATCTTCGGTTCCTAAATCTGTGTTAAATTGAGTCGCAGTTCGCCCTGTTCCTAATTTCTCTGTAGTTATTACTGCGCATTCGTCCCTGTTTTGTGAGTTAATGGATAAGTGTCAACTCAAGGCTAGCAGCTAAGGATATACTCCGTAAGTTGCAAAATGCTACATTGAGTTATTTTTATTTATAGAATAATCCATGATATGTTTTGGGTGAAACATATATTCTGATCTTAATCAATAAAGAACCATAAAGAGATAAAGCACATAGTTGCTCTGAATCATTTGTAACGATGGTAGTGCGAAAACTAGTCAATTTTGACAGCAAAAATTGAAAAAGTTGCACCAAAAAAAAAACAGTGGATATGGTGATTGACATCTCCAAAAAAATCCAAGCATTTTTTGGCTAGATTTAATTTGTTTTTATTTTTTTTTTTGGGAAAAAGATTTAAAACTTTTTTGGATTCAATATTTATAGACATGACAGAGTGATTGTGATGTTATATTTCATGCTTAATTCTACTTCATAATACTTATCTCCTTATACAATACAAAACTCTTCTTAGTTCTTCCAATATATGTTAAAACATACTCAGTATATTACAACATAAAGGTAAATATATATAATAAAATAAGAATGAAAATATAAACCACTTTCTGCTCTGCACATATAAATTTTTACATGTAGCAAAAGCTTTTTGCGAATTAAAAAAAAAAAAAACAAACAAAACAAAACAAACAAACACAACACCGGAAACGCAGTTTTAAATTAAAACGGTGACGGAGAAAGGTGGTGGTAGGCGGCGGCGGGGGACCTAGCGAAGGAGCATCCACGGCGAACATAAATATCGTCGTCGTCGGAATCCATCTCCACCAAAACCTTAACGAAAAGGTCAACGCGACAGGGGAGCTTCAGCGGCCCTCCGGTATCGTAACCGTACTCCGATTCCGCTTCTTCAAGCAGCATCTTGAACAGCGGGTGGTTCACATACTCCGTCTTTATCACAAACCTCCGCCCCTCCTCCCCCACGTACACCGACAAACACCCCTCCGGCGCCACCCGGATCTTTTTCCGGCCGCCGTCTCTTTCCCCCTGATCACACCCTAACTTTGACCTCCTTTTCCCCCCAAACCACCCCAAAGATTTACACCTTTTCCATGTTTTCATCACGATTTGAATTGAAAACCCCCAAACTCCCGACCGACTAACAGGTCAAACCAAACCAGACCGAACTGAATATCTAAGTCGCCTTATCGGAATAAACCAGACTTTTACAAAACAAATTAAATAAACCGCGAAATCAAAGGATTATTCGTTCTAACCTCTGTCATAAGCCAGGTGAAACATGATTTTCATCCTCGGCCTAGCTAGGTTACTCATGTTTGCAACTTCCGAGAGATAACTTCTTCATGGAAATGGTATGATGATTGCACAATTTGCAGGGAGGGAAGTCAATGGTGGTGGGATGGGGGTGAAGTGTAAATTATTAGAGAACCTCAAAGGATACTAATACTATATATGCATGCTGGCTTATGATGTTTGCAAGTGTAAATTATTTAATGAAATTATTAGTTTGGTTGTCAACTCTGTAACAATGACGTGAATAGGGCTGTTTCACTGAATTTAATTAATTTTTTGGGGGTGAAGTGGCCTGGGATGGCATGCCCGGCCGCAGGGACAAAATTATGATTTTGATTGATTTTTTTCTTTTTGAATTGGTGGGTTGGTGATTTAGTGGCACTTGCCGTGGCCGTTTGTTACACCTCTTCTTTAATTAATTTACCCTTTAATTTTTAACCGTTCTATTTCTATTTGAATTTTTTATATTTAATTTATTGTTATTCAAAGTTATGAAATCTTTTTTATGGTCTGAGTGATCGAGTTAGTGGGTAATCAAGAAATATAAAAATAAATTATTATTTTTAAATAAGAATCTTACCGACAATGCCACCTTAAGATATTTTTAGACTAAGCAGTTGTTAAATAGGATTTTAATGCAATGGTAAGATAGGAAAATTGACACTTGTACCATGAAAAGAGTTTTGAGTTAAGTATTTTTTTTTTTTAATGGGTGAAAGTCAAATTTTATAGGCATAGTCCAAATTTATCGAATCTAAGAGAGGAGGAGAACCACAATAATTATTATTATTATTATTTTGGGTTTGACATTTGCTAAAACCTAGGTTCCTATACGCATACTCCCAAATTCTACTCCCTTACTTATACTCCATGAGGTGGCAAACAGACATTGGTTATTTTCATCATGTGGACTCACAAAAAAATGTCTAGATCAATAACATTTGAGAGAGAGTACAATTTGGAAGTATAAACGGGGAGTACACCAAGTATTTTCCTTTGATAATAGAAACATATCGATTTCTTGCAAATATATGGCTTTGGATGTCTTTATATATTAGAATAAATATAATTGTCTTGGTTTTTTGTTCTTGTATTTTTAAAACATTTATTCCCATAATAATCCAATTATAAAATCATACATGACCAAACAACAATATTGCTAATCATTCTAATTTATTTCATCCTACTACCAAACATGCAAAATATTTTCATCAAAATTCATTACCATTATCAAGTATTTGATTCTCATTACGATTCCAATTTATGTGTGCGAATCAAGCACACCGTTAGTTCCTCAATTATCATTTGAGTGATGAATTGGGAGAAGATAAGAAAAGTGATGAATATAGTCATTTGATGACAAAATCTATTAAATATTCAGTGACTCTTCAAAATCCTAACTCTATAATTACTTTTGTAATTTATTAGCCTTTTATTTTCCATCCAGTCACGGAGTAAGAGCTAACAATGACAAATTTTGTTACTCGAGATTATATTTGTCACTGAAATGATAATTGAAAAATTAAATTCAAAGTCATTATAGAAAGGTGTACCGGCTCAAATTAATGAGAAGGTCAATAAGTAACTCTTTTAGAGAGTCGAAATTAAAATAGATGGTTACTAAATTCTAAATCAACTGTCCGATTTGAGCGATTGAAAACTCACTAACTTACCAACAATATTTATGATTAAGACTTTCACCTTCGATATATAGGATTCGTTTTCTAATTGCCACTGGAGAATTTCTTTCGTTTTCTGAAAAACAAGAGAATTTGAGAATATAACACAGATAAAAATTTGCTGGTGAAATTTAAGTCAGACATTCATTCCAAATATATTTAATGCCTATATTGGAATGAAAATAATAATTATTTCGGACGAACCAAATTGTATGTCATACATCAGAATGTGCAACAACCTGGTAACCATTATTCAACCACCCTTCCCAATGCCAACCCCAGTGAATTTCATACGTAGGAAAGGAGCTCAAATTTACAATGTATTATAATGAATTATTTAAAGAAAAATGATGATTATGTATTTATGTTTACTCCAGTTTTGTTTTTGTTTTTTTTTTTTTTGTTTTTTTTGTTCACTATTATATATATATACATACATACATATATATATATATATATATATATATATATATGTATGTATGTATGTATGTGCATATATGACTACAATGACACACATATTTTATTACAAAAGTTATGATTTCGATGCGGAATGGCAATCGTGATCCACCATGCAGAAACATGTGATATTCACACTAAGTTGCCGTAATATTTGACCACAAACTATCGCCTTAGTTTGTGGAGATGTGTCGCAAATAATTCGTTTGTTCGTCACAATTGAGCTTGTTATTCTGTCATAGTTTCCATTATTTGTCAAAATATACTCACATAAAATTTACTATTCTTTAGTTATTTATTTTTAATGAGAATAGTAACCTGCAACCATCACTCAAAATATATGCACACGGATAAACTATATTCCTGCATATTAATCCACAACTACACATGAATACATGATAAACAAATTGTACCAAAATATTGTGCTAAGGCTCAATTCTGTGTCATCATTTATTCTTTATTTATTTTGTTATATATAATCTAGTTTTTCATTTTCAAGCAACCACACATTGTATTTAATCATCGTGTTAAGGAGTACGTGGAAGTGGAATACACAACTTGGGTATATATTAGTAGAGTGACGAGTAGGTAATGATAAACAACTTGTTATTGTATAGTATTTGGTAGTTAGGCTAACATTAGGCTTATGGAATAGATTATGTGTAGTGACACAAGATGGAGTCTATATAACTGTCAATTATTATACAATGAAGCATGGTCGTTCATTTTATAAAGTAAATTATTAATATGATTAGGTACATCTTTAATATATTAAGGATACATTTTTAATGCACTAAATGCTCATTTGTTTTTTTTTTTGAGAATAAATGCTCATTTGTTTTAAAATACGTTATTTGAGTACTGAATATATATTCATTATTTTGAATCTTCAGTACATTAATAACGTACCTTCAGTATATTAAAAATGAAAATTTATTCATTATTCACATTACAATGTGAACAACGGCCCTAATATAATTTACGACAGTTACAATGTGAGGATTATATTATACCTAATATGGTGGACTAGACTCCTTGTAAACATTAGGCATTGGTCCTCCCACCTAGTTGGGCGATTAATTACAATGCTTTTAACCCTCCACTATATTGTTGAGTCAAGAGTGTGAGGCCATTGGGGCGAGCAAATTACACTTTACGTGGACAAAACTTATATTAGATAGAGACGAATATACTTCTTCATTTAATAAAAACACTGTATAAAATTAATTAATCCATTCATATTTTATAAAAATTATAAAATAGTTGAAGTCATCTAAATCATTTAGACGACTGATTCAACTATACTAGAATATAATGGTAGGTTATGTAATTTGTAGTATTTGAGATCTCCCCAAAGCAACAGTCACATCAATGATTAATTAATCAGTTTACCAAGGAGGGGACCGGCAACTTAAAGGGCATCTTTTTAAGCCAAATAGAAAAAAAGAGATAAATGTACCATAGAAAATCCAAAAATTTCAATTCTCGATTTTGATGGAGAAAAAAATATAAGGGCACCCTTATCAGTAGTTGTTTTGGGATAATGTCAGATTTAATGCCATGTCACATAAGATAAGAGAGGACTCAGAGGAGAGAGATGGTGGAGAGTTCCTGCAAAACATGGGAGCTTGAAACAGTGCAAAATGAAGAAAAGGAAGGTTGTTGTGTGCTGGACGTGCACATCATATCATGCGCCCACTCTGGCGGGTGGGCGCGTCAGACCCGCCTGACAGAGCCTTTTCTATTTTTTTTTATAAATTATATTTGTTTTTTTTTCTTTCCTCACATTTTCTCTCTTTGCTGATCACACTTACAAAAATTCCTCAATAACCGCCTTCTATTTTTTTTTATAAATTATATTTGTTTTTTTTTCTTTCCTCACATTTTCTCTTTGCTGATCACACTTACAAAAATTCCTCAATAACCGCGAAAAAATTCAATTGACTAGAGTCTATTGCATAATCACGACGACCATCCACCAACTTTTATTGTCATGTATGTGCATGTATTTTCTTGCATACATACCAAAATATGACTATTTGCTTACTCATGCTCTTATTTATGTACTTTCCATCGCCAACTTTCGTACCTATCTACGAGCCTTCATTGATTTATACAAAAAAATTCGAATTAATTTGTAAGAATTAATATCGAAATATTAAATAAACTTTGTAAGGGTGATTACGTGGGTGAAACATAATTTTTGTAAAGAAAAAATGTCTTATACAAAAAATTATTAAGACAATGAACACCATAATCAAAATATTAGTTATAAAGATAGGCACCCTTTGCCAATCTCAGAACACCCATCATTTGATTTACGGCTACTTGTCTAGGTAGTTGATTCACTCAAAGCCTTTGTTAAATCTATATATAAATATGACACAATTTAGTATCTCATTATCTCTTCAACAAACCTTAATAAGAGAGCCACTTCGTGCCACTAGATCATCACAATGACATTAACAACCTTACTAATACCTTAATACCTTAAGTAATTAAGTTAAAATCTAATTCAACAAAATTGATTCATGGCATAAACGTAACTAGCAATAGCAAAAGCAATATAATTTAAGTAGGTTAACATTTATGCTACCCAAATTGCCACTTCTAGTTAGATTAAGGGCAAATTTTGAGATTTAAAATGATAAAAGTTGGCATTAGCATGCATGATGAAATTTTTAAATTTTTAATTCTTAATGTATTGAAAGTTAAATTATATTTTAAGTAGTATGTTAAATAATGAATATTCAGTACATAAAATATTAAATGAACATTCATTATACTAAAAATGAAGTTTATGTTAGTAGTTTACATACCTTACGAGGTGAACCAATCAACAACCATTGTCTATGATATAATGGTTGCGAATAATTAAGTAGAGATAGGATGTTGAATGAGTGAGTCGAACCCTAAAGTCAAAATTAAAGGTAATATTACATGTTCTTAGGTACAGCACCTAGTCTGTTATTGAGTGGTAGATTATCCGTTATTGAGTGGTAGATTATGTCAATAAAATAATACCTCAAAGAGTGGTAGATTATGTCAATAAAATAATACCTCACCAAATCATGCCTTTCTTTTGGCCATTGATGCATTATTATTGCCCTCAAATAGTCCTTCAATCATGGCCTCGATATCCTCCGGTTGATACTTGATGTATCTCTCAGCTTGTTTAGAATTCTCAAGGCACTGTCTAAACCTCCCTAAGAAGGAGCGGTAAGCCGGAATGACCACCGCCGATACGGACACTCGGAGCTCCGACCGGAGCTGCTCGTCGCTGACCACCCAAGCGCTCTGTGTTCTGTGTATCTCTTCGAACGCAGTGGTAAAACTTTTGAATCTCTCTTTCATTACCGGCTTTGCGATTTTTCCGTTCACCTGTAACCCCTCGTGCCCTAACATTCTCAACACTCTCACCCACGTCTCCCGCTGATAGCTCTTATGGAATTGCCGCACGATCCCCGAACGTCTCCGGCACCAGTTGTCGCCCATCAGTTTCCGGATCTTCGGACAGCCTTTCACCTTCTGGAGAATGTATCGGCCGTTGTTCATCAGGAAAATGTCGCGCAGGGCGGGATCGCGGTACAGCATTGATTTTGTTTGTAGATTTGAGTCCAGGAGGTCCATGACGGTGACGATCTGGATTGAGAATGGAGTTTCGTCGGTTTCTGCAGGTTCGGTGCCCTGCGATTGTTGCTCCGGCTTGAAGTTTTTCTGGAAAATGTGCTCCAATGTGTCTTTGTATTCGAAGGCGTATTCTAGATAGTTCATGATGTAGCGCGTGAGCGGGTGAACTGCTCCGCCTGGGACCGGGATTCTCGCGATGTCGTTACGGATTGAGCTCTCCAGATCTGAGAATACGCTCACAACTGCTTCTCCGATCCTGTCTCCCACGGCGGCGATCTCGTGTTTGATCTCGTCCCGGCAGACGTCCGAGCATGATTCGCTGATGATCGCCGGGATTAGATCGCGGATTGTCTCGTATATGTCCATGAATTTGAAGATTTTCTCGGCGGAGCGTTTCGTAGTCGAAACCGCCTCCCCGAAGTCGATGAGGTGAATCGCCACCGAGCGAACGAAATTGCTGTAAACACTGAGGGAGAAGGACGGATGTTCCGAGAAAACAGACTCGGCGAGTCTCCGTTCTCCCGGAAACAAGGTTTCCGAGCAGTATTTCACCACTCCCATCCATCTCGTGATCTCCCCTTCCAGAGTATCCCAATGGATTTTCTGCACATCCTCCACGTTAATCCTCTCGAAATCGAATTTCTTCATTTGTTCAGAAAACGCATTTCTCCGCGAAATCGTATACGCCTCACACAACTCATTCTCATACCCTGCGGAGATCATCACGGTGGCGATTCGACTGATTTTCGTCACAACCTCCGGCGAAAACGCCGCATACTTCTCTTCTTTGCCGGAACCGGCATCCTCATCCTTGGAATTGAACGATAAGAATTTGCACTCTTTGGAATTGCCTCCATTTCTAGAATCATCCAGTAAATTAGGCAATTCTTCTTCCATTAACGCCATCGCCCGCTGCAACACCGACCCGACCCGGTTCCTCGACGACGCGGCGGCCGACCCGGCCGGAAACGGTCCTAACGCATTACTCAATCTCGATAACCGCATGACCGCGTCGATCAATGAGTCGTCCTCTTCGTTCATCCTACCAAATTTATTCCGATTCTCCCCGGAAGTATACTTACCGATCCTTGACTCGACGATCTGGCAAAGGAGCTCGACGGCGTCGGGAACATCCGGCGGACCGGAGTCGTCGCCGGCGGCGGATAGGACGCCTAAGAATTCATCAACATTTTGAAAGACTTGATCGGCATTTTCGGTAGCATTATTGGAAGAATCATCCTCAATGCCCGGCTTATCCCAATCGATCTTCTTGACACTGGAGGTAACGAACAAACGCGCGGTTGGGCTGCCCGAGGAGCCATAGAAAGCAGTGTTGCTAAAGCTCATGGCTTTTCCCGGAAAATTGCTCTTCTCCATTTCAGAACATCTTCTTCTGTGGTGAAATATGCATTAATATTCCACCTAATTGAAACTTGAAATTCAATATTGCATTGAATTTATATTTGGATTTTGATATACTTTGATTTATTGGGTAATTTCTAGTTCTGTTTTTGGATATGTTTTTTTTTTTGAAATGGAGATATGAGGAGGGAAGCGGGCAAGGAAGGCGTTTTGCATAATTGCATGCATGCAATATGCATGTCCGATGTTTCTGGTTGCTAAATTTCAACAAGATAGTGGTGGAAGGCCACCCCCATTCTGCTTCTCACGTTTTGTCTAGATAATACACCATTTTTTTCAATTGAGAAAATTATATATTTTTTTTCATTTACGAATATAATGTTGCCATAGTTGACCTGAATTGAGAACACCAATAATAAGCAAGTCTTTTACGGTGGAAATCACATTTAAAAGGGCAGCTGGTCTTGTTTTCAAAAAATTAAAAAAGGCAGCTGGTCTTAGACAAATTACTATTATTATTTGGACCTGGATCCATTTTGCAAAGTAAATCTTTGTTTAAAATACACAATTTACATATTAAATGTTCACAATTTGAATTGTGATCATGTAAATGGAAACGGTCCATGGTATATAAGTATTGCTGATCTTTGCAAAAAAAAAATGTTGGGCTCACCAACCTGTTTTTATGGGCTCGTAGCCCAAAAAACTTTTCCATGCTTGTTGGACTGCCAGATTCGACAATTTATAAACAAAAATTAAAATTAAGGACAGTGAGGGCAATTCACCTCTCATTGAGTCATTGGTAGGCTGGATAACACAGGTCTACCTTCCCCTGTCACGTGCCACCATTCTCACAACCCCACGTGCCATCAACAAGCACGATACCCCTCACTACTACTAATTTAATTTTGATTTATTTTATTTTATATTAATTGTAAATGATTACAATAAACTGATGGGAAAAAAATGCCAACTAATTTTGATATTACAAATTTACAATTGAGTTTCTTACCCAACAAAATTTTCATATAACAAAATATTAGTGTTACTTATTTAGCGGTAAATTTTAATGTGAATCATGATCCACATAATGTTGTGTGGACCATATAAAAATAATTTTTTAATATGTTAAAATTACATTATTTGTATACTGAATACAATAAAAACTCTTATTTAGCACGTTACATCTACTTCGGTATTGACTAAGTAACTTATGACTTACTTATACTTAGGTGGGTATTATGTATATAAGTTTTTTATTGCTTTTCTAAATAATTGTTAATTATCTCTCATATTGGATAGGCATGGCTATTCACAAAAAAGAAGACGGTAGACATGATTATTTTTAAAAAATAACTATAACAACCATATCTTGCAAGATTAAGGTTTAGACCTTTGGACCTCTAAATGAGGTCTAGATCTGGAATTATATTATTCCATATATATAAAAGCAGTTGTGTAGCACCTCCATTTGAAGACCTCTTAGAAGTTAGATACGTGGTTAAGTTACATCCATTGCTATCATTTTTTTAATACTCATAGTTGTCCATCACTGGATGAAGAAAGCCTGGTGATTGTCTTTTGGGATCTCTGAGAAGAAGATAGGTCCGTGGTAGACCATGATAAAATAAAAAGTAATAGGTATAATTCATATAATATGTTAGGTTAAATCATCACGGATTTGTAAAAACCTATGCATGGCAGTGTTATTAATTAGTGTCAAATCAGTGGTAATTTACAGGATAGTTTGGACTCAATTGTATTTTTTTTACTAATTTAAAGAGAAGTTAGATAGAACTTTTTTCAGTTAAGATATTCAAATGCACTATTTTATCTACCGAAACATTATTTTGACTTTTTTTTTTTTAAAGTAAAATATATGCATATTTCTTGTTTTCGAAAGAGATGTTTCAATCAAAATTCAACTGAAGTTCGACTAAATTAGTCGTATTATGCAAAAACATGGTACATGTAGTGAAAATTCCACACAACTAATTAACTTATTTGGTGAAGAGGTGATTATTGGTGAATACTTGTCTGGACGTAATACTAATCAGATCAAATTAAAGTAAGAATTGGTTATTATAAGTAATTAATAAAAGAAAGGAAAGAAAATAATCCAAGTGGGAGGCAACATGTCACCAGCACGACACATTATGCCTTCTATCTTGGTTAGCACCTTCACTACTTTTCTGATTCTTTCCCTTTTGTGTATGGATTCTGGATGCTGTTTTATCACTTAAATGTAAGATTAAAACTGAATAATATAGGATCTAACCTCCAGCCATAGTTGGTGTTTGTTGTTGCCTGAATGAACTGTGCTGAGTGCTGCCTTTGCTTGAGTGAACTGTATTTTTCCCTCACTTTTACTCTATACTCTCTGGATGGTGTATGAGACTGAATGTTTGAGCAGTGAGAGGTTGAGGTCCTTAAATAGCTGCAGACCATCAATGCAGCAGAAATCCCAAATGTCTTCCTACAGTTGTTTGTACCACAAATGGTTTGTCTCCCAAATGAAAATGACAGGTTTGGACTTTTATTAGACAAAACCTTTCATTAAAGGCACCTTAAGTTTCTAACTTTAAATACAAAGTTTCAAATTTATGGTGCCATTTCCTTGGCATTGAGTATGGAGGTTGTCCCACCCAATAGAGGTGACTACAATTCAGCGAGGGGTTAGTCATTGTGTTCGACGGTGATGATCCTGGGTTTACCAAAAAAAAACATCAATCTGTCATTTGTGTTCATTGGCGTCCAAGAATCGGTTATTCACTTGTAATAGTTGGTTATTAGGAGTTTGACAAGCAAAACGGACAACCACTCGGCAGTCCCCCTCTTCCTCAAAGGAGGTGACCCGCGGTCACCTTCTTTGGTGGATGAGGCTACTAGTTGGTTGCCTTCTTACGGTGGAGGCAGTGCCATTGCAGATCCGCCCTTGTGTGGACTTGTAGTATAAACTTATGCACTTGTAATATAAAATTTTACAATTTGTAGTATAAATCTTTGCATTTCAAAATCACGAAAAGATATCAAAATGTCACCACTTTTTTTTTTTTTTTTTAACATATATTACTCTTTGCACTAGTAGTATAAACTTATGCACTTGTATCATAAAATTTTTACACTTCAAAGTTAAAAACTTACCAAAAAAGCATTGTACTTTTTTTAAAAAAAATTTATTTTCATCCATTCTGGGATGTTAATCTGGATCATATCAAGAGGTGAGATCTCACCTTATTGTTTTTATCAGGGTGCCTATTTTATTTGATCTAAATTATATAATTAAAAAAATCGCCAAACGTTTATAGAACCAAGTTTTCCAACCCAATTTTCTGTTAATTTATTCGTTTGATTCATCAATAACATGAAAGCGTAAAAAACTGTACAGTCGCATATTTCTAACACTAGCTTAAAGAAATTGACCTAAATTAGACCGATAATATAATATAATATAATATATTTCTCAAATGTTATAGTTGTAAACGCGGCTTCTTAATCAAATTAAAGTAATTAAATAATATGCAAGCTTCCCATTATCTTCTGCGAACCCGTTGAATCTCAACTGTACTCATCCGTTATCACTTAACTTCTTCCAAGTGCTGCCAAATATGCACAAACAAAACAATCTTTTCAAACCACATATATAGCATTGTGTGTAGTGTGTAAACAAAGTAGACACATTTAGATGATTGGGTTTTTAGTTGAATTGAATGGTATCCCTATCCCGTACTAGATGGCGTCTTTTTTGGGGTCCTAAATTTATTTTTCTTTTGCCCAAGTCAATTCATAATGACAACAATCTTTTTGTTTCATTGGAGAAAATATGATGNCGCGGTCGTGAATAAATTTTGCAGTAGGTTTATTTTATAACATTTATTTCGAAATTATTTTTCCTTTATATTTCGAAAACACACTAATAATATTTTCTAAAAATATTTCGAATAAATTTTCATGTATGTATATACACATATGAAATCTAGATATAAATTTATATGTGGATACGGAAAATATTAATATGCAAATATTGAGCAGAAATTTGCTTATATATACATATATTAAATCCAAATATATATGTACTGGAAAAGCAAAGCACAAATATATATGTATGCTTTTAATATAATAAATATATTCATATTGCATACACATTCAAACTAATAACTAGGCAGAGATTATATTTTGCTCTGATACCAACTGTAAGATTAAAACTGAATAATATAGGATCTAACCTCCAGCCATAGTTGGTGTTTGTTGTTGCCTGAATGAACTGTGCTGAGTGCTGCCTTTGCTTGAGTGAACTGTATTTTTCCCTCACTTTTACTCTATACTCTCTGGATGGTGTATGAGACTGAATGTTTGAGCAGTGAGAGGTTGAGGTCCTTAAATAGCTGCAGACCATCAATGCAGCAGAAATCCCAAATGTCTTCCTACAGTTGTTTGTACCACAAATGGTTTGTCTCCCAAATGAAAATGACAGGTTTGGACTTTTATTAGACAAAACCTTTCATTAAAGGCACCTTAAGTTTCTAACTTTAAATACAAAGTTTCAAATTTATGGTGCCATTTCCTTGGCATTGAGTATGGAGGTTGTCCCACCCAATAGAGGTGACTACAATTCAGCGAGGGGTTAGTCATTGTGTTCGACGGTGATGATCCTGGGTTTACCAAAAAAAAACATCAATCTGTCATTTGTGTTCATTGGCGTCCAAGAATCGGTTATTCACTTGTAATAGTTGGTTATTAGGAGTTTGACAAGCAAAACGGACAACCACTCGGCAGTCCCCCTCTTCCTCAAAGGAGGTGACCCGCGGTCACCTTCTTTGGTGGATGAGGCTACTAGTTGGTTGCCTTCTTACGGTGGAGGCAGTGCCATTGCAGATCCGCCCTTGTGTGGACTTGTAGTATAAACTTATGCACTTGTAATATAAAATTTTACAATTTGTAGTATAAATCTTTGCATTTCAAAATCACGAAAAGATATCAAAATGTCACCACTTTTTTTTTTTTTTTTTAACATATATTACTCTTTGCACTAGTAGTATAAACTTATGCACTTGTATCATAAAATTTTTACACTTCAAAGTTAAAAACTTACCAAAAAAGCATTGTACTTTTTTTAAAAAAAATTTATTTTCATCCATTCTGGGATGTTAATCTGGATCATATCAAGAGGTGAGATCTCACCTTATTGTTTTTATCAGGGTGCCTATTTTATTTGATCTAAATTATATAATTAAAAAAATCGCCAAACGTTTATAGAACCAAGTTTTCCAACCCAATTTTCTGTTAATTTATTCGTTTGATTCATCAATAACATGAAAGCGTAAAAAACTGTACAGTCGCATATTTCTAACACTAGCTTAAAGAAATTGACCTAAATTAGACCGATAATATAATATAATATAATATATTTCTCAAATGTTATAGTTGTAAACGCGGCTTCTTAATCAAATTAAAGTAATTAAATAATATGCAAGCTTCCCATTATCTTCTGCGAACCCGTTGAATCTCAACTGTACTCATCCGTTATCACTTAACTTCTTCCAAGTGCTGCCAAATATGCACAAACAAAACAATCTTTTCAAACCACATATATAGCATTGTGTGTAGTGTGTAAACAAAGTAGACACATTTAGATGATTGGGTTTTTAGTTGAATTGAATGGTATCCCTATCCCGTACTAGATGGCGTCTTTTTTGGGGTCCTAAATTTATTTTTCTTTTGCCCAAGTCAATTCATAATGACAACAATCTTTTTGTTTCATTGGAGAAAATATGATGTCGGCGGCGTTACGAGGTAGATGTCGCATTTCGGAGATTCCACGTAGTCGCGATTACGCATCTCAGCTCGGATTAATCTGGAAGGATTGATGCACAAAAAGCATCATTAGATATTTTGGGTTTACAATAAAATAAATAAATGTATAGATATATATTGCTTTTATGGTTATTGGGACTTAGAACTATTTGTGTTTAATTTGATTGCCGTGATTAATGGTTTCCGAGTGAAGAAAAGTAATCATTAATCAATGAAACAGTTTGGGACTTTGTCAATACTATCAATTCAGCCAAGTATCTATTGGCGCTCCTTAATTCAATACATTGGCATGGTATTTATAAGTAATGATGATGGATTCTAGGTTAGTGTTTAAGTCTATATCATACTCAAATTGATCCATGTTCACACCGCTGACACAATTAAGGGAGAAAGTGTTGGTCAGATTGATTTTTTTATACAAGAGGGGTTTAAACTATCGACCTCTCTTAAAGGATAGGAGTGCATAATCACTCACACCAACTAAGCTGGTTTCAATTTCATATTAATTGGAATCTAGCGTAACCAAATCATGCAAAAAGCCTCTCAAGAATTAATGTACGCAGTGATAAAAATTCATAATATGTATACAATATAATGTTTATTACAAATTAAACTATATAATTTTTTTTTAAAAAAATAATACTAGTAGGTTATGAGTTCGATTATTGTCAACATTCTTTCGATCAAGTTTATTACACAATCTTCTTAGTGTAATTTGTCTTTCTTGTATGGTTTACTGACTATTATATAGGAGTGAGATTTATCGAATGCGCACTTTCAAATATTTACTGCAAATTTCTTTTGTCACCAATAAAATACCAGATATTATTGTCCATAGTCACTTGATGTGTATGGGAAAAGTAATGAATTGAAGATACTCTAAAGATAAGATTATAATTTCCCACCACTTCATATACAGAATATAGACTAGAAATATTACGGATGGTGTCCAACAATCTAAGGCGCATAAATGCCTTTTCCACAACATTGAATTAGATTGAATAACAAAAAATGTAATGCTTCAATTCTCAACAAAAATCACTACATAATATTTATAATTGAAGTGATGAACTAGCATTTCCACAAAAATAAATAAATAAATAAATAAATAAATAAATCCTAAACTTGCCACATAGGATTGCTGTTACTCCAATCGTAGAGTTACCTACAGTCTTATATTATGTATAGGTGTCCATTATTACTTCTTGAATAATTAGTATTTAACTATTGATAAGATTCTAATAAAATACTTTATATTCATTTTAGTTATTTATAAATTGATATGATGGATTTCATGAGATAGAAGTCATTAACTTAATAATCAAATAAAAAAAAATCACTAATCGAGTAATGCTATACACTGGAAGTTAATAACATTACTAAATATTAAAATGGGTATTTGTTAAAAAAACTTATTATTGTAGGTTGATTAAGACTACTAGAATAAATTGATTCTAAAAAAGAAGGATAATTAAATTAGTCAAAGATCATAGACATAACACTGGATTAACCATTAATTTATATTGAAACCCCTGCGCGCACACACATATATATAATTTGAATCTAATAGTAGATAAGATAACAAGAGTAAATAAAAAAATATAATAATAAATATCAATCTTATAATAGCATACAAAAGTCACCAACCAAACATCATCTTGCTCAACTAATTTTCATTATTCATAAACTTTTTTTTGGTCGGTAATAAAGGAAGACTTCAAACATTTTTTAGATAATTGGGATTTAAAAAAAAAATCTTGAATAACAAGATAGGATTTGATAATAAATTGAAATAATCATCAAGGAATCCGATTCTTAACTTATTTAACTCACCCAAATGGTTCTATATTTTCTGCCAATATCTTATTTATTATATGTTTAGAATATATTATATCGTATATATTAGTAAAGTCCTTTTAATTACAATTTTTTAATGTTATAAGCTAAGGTACATTAACAACAAAGAGTGTTTTCTGAATATTATTGATTATATTACAATGTAATATGTGTTATATACTTTATATTTGTTGCAGTCCAAAGAGTTAATACTCTACCATGAGGTTTGATATTGTGACCTTCCCTCAAGGAAAATCACAAATGCGTCATATGAGCACAATGTGCTTTTCTGTATATTTAATTTTATTATATAGACAAATTACACCAATTAGTAAATGTAGATAGGTAGATAACTAGTTGGCTTATCCAACTACTTAATCCCCTCGATTAGAATACAAAATATTGATAAGAGTGATTACCTTTCTAATATGATCTCTTAATTTTTTATTATTATCTTCAATTTATAATGTTTAAAGTATAAAATAATGTTGAGAACTAATTTCATGTGAGAATTGTGGACTGATCAAGAACATAGATTTTAAATATTCAGAGGAAAAAGATGGCCACTTCACGTTGAATAGTGCGTGCACATCTAAATCCTCCAATAGCCAACTAGTTTGGCCAGATTGATTATTTTTGAGTGGTTTTATTTGAATTTTTAGTTGTATGTATGAAGTGGATATTTTGATACAATATATTTAAAAAATAATATTGACATGTAATTTTCAAAGAATTAATAATCTACACGACAAGATAAAGGTAAGTCTGGTCAATTTTTTCTCCAAAAAAAATATAATTGAATATAATTATTACAAAGTACAAATAGTAGATATTAAATTGCCTAACTCTAAAAATGTATATATAATATATAAAATGCTTGATTTTTTTCACCAACTAGTCTTTTAAAATATGCACAAAATTAAGATATAGTATTTATTACGTTTGTCTCGTATTCATTTTAATTATGACTATATAATTTGATGATGAAAAAGTTTTGTTTTTATATTTTATAAAATGAAACAAAGAGTTGAAAAGGAAATTAGTGGCACATGTTTGTTACAATCTACTTATATATTCAATATCATCGGATAAGATTGCATAAGGTTATTTTAAGGAGTTGTTATACTATGTTTTAGCAAGTAGCATATGCCTAAAACTTTATTGGATATTCCTTTACTCAATGTAGCTTCATGATAAGATTTTGGCCTCATTTTCTTATACGTTTTAATAGATTCTATGGATACACTATATATAAAGGATTGTAATCAATCATCATTACCTAATAATTTTTGGCATTAAATGACATAATAAAAGGTTAACTATGAATTTGATTCTCAATTCTTCTGATATGCGTTATAATATACACATTGTGCGAATAAATTAATATAAAATATGAAACTTAAAATAAATAAATAATTAATATGATTTTATGAAATTTAATTAATATAAAATTTAAATTAATTATTTTAAATATAATCAGAATGTGTATTTTATATTTTTATAAAAATAATATTAAAGATAAATATTATTATATATTTATGATCGTAAATAAAAATTATATTCTAATAAGTTTTATATTAAAATAAATTTAAGTCTAAATGCAATTTTGATGATCATTGTTATATAATTTAGTAAATACTCTATAAAATGTGACGTATAAAAAAATACTTAATTGCACCCCAACGTACTCACTAGACCTTGCTTAAATATATATAGATTAGTTGACATTCAAATTAGACCTCGGTATTTATGCAAGATTCAAAATGAATGATTAACAATGAAGTTTAGACCTTTATACATTATGATAACTATAGCCATATTGTTTTAAATATGATAATTTCAACACTGAATTTTATTCATTCTTTAATCTGAATAATGAATAATTGAACATTGAATGGTCTTTTGTTTTTTGTTTTTTTGCGTAATTTATAAAAGATGATAATTTTTTTTTTAATATTTAGTAATTTCTAATATAAAAAGTAAGTAAATAATAATAATAATAATAATAATAAAGGACAATTTTAGTTGGGTATTTGGGTCGGAAAGCAAAATTGTATCCAAATTTCAAAATTGATATTGAATTGTCAATTTAAAAAGTTTGACCAAAATTCTCAATTTTTTTTTAAATGACAAAATTATTAAGAAGCATAAATGTTGGATTTTTTCACCAATAATTCTATAAAATAAAATATAATTGTCAAGCAAAGCAAATTATTGTACTGTGACTAATCCCTAGTTGAATTGTATGCATACTCTATACCCAAAGTTAAGGATCAAACGTCATCAAACCCATGACGTTTGATTAAATGATTAAGGATGGCCAAGGACCTTGTAGTCCAGTGGCATCAAACCCTTCCCTTTATAAGGGAGGTGGTGGTACTGACTCTTGTGCTTCAATAGGTTGAGAAAGTAGTTATGAACAGATACTGCATTGTAATAGAGTTAGTAGTATTAAAAAAAAATGATTAAAAAAAATGATTAAGGATGTGTGAGTTCCTTTCACTTAACTACACTCCGGGTTAAATTACAGTGAATGCTCATATATAATTAACTCAAAGGGAATAGCACCCAAAAAAAAAAAATCAAAGGGAATTGTAAGTGATTAAATATGGTTGTTTTTCAAAAACAAAAGTGATTAAATATGATTATATATCTTACATTGAAAATTTTGTTATAATAAGTAGTAATTTTCCTCTTTGGGTAGGCCCTCTTCAAACTAGTCCTTTTTTTTGTCACACATCGCCCTCTCAGAGAGAACACCAATTCAATGATACGATATTTAAGTCAAGATCTTAAGTCTACAACAAAAGTTAACTCATGAGTGAAGATTTAATTAGTTTTAATTTAAGTATCACTCTACAATATCTTGTGGAGCCAATGTGAGATCGTATCAATTTTGTTATAGGAGTTTTATTTATTTATTTATTTTTCATAAGCTTGAAAGTCAGACTAATATGAGATTGTGTAATGTTTATAAAGAAGTATCTATGTATATATTTTAAAATAGATTATAAAAATTTTGATATATTATATTGTTATATCATACTACCATGACAATACACTTTTTTTTTTAATTAACTAACCAAAGTTAATTAATTAACCATCGTACTACATTCAAACTTACAACTATCACAGAGAGAGAGAGAGGAGATTTATGAATTGTGGTGTGATATATATTTAATATGAACAGCTCATGTTTCGAAGGTTGTTTCATTTTCAGACATGAGATCACGTATGTTGGCAACTACGTACCGCAAGTAGACTGTCGACGTTTTTAAAACTTCAATTAATTTTTATCGTACATATCCATACACAACCTCACTTCACTTATATTTAATTAGTACATAAATACATTTTTATTATACTTACATTACAGAAATATCCAAATTTTAATATGAAATATAATGTTGTTCTAAACCACACATATATTAAGTACATGAATACATATGTAATATATTTACATTTAGTTTGAAAAGCGATGGTATAAATGTATAATTGAAAGTGAATATTTAGAAATACACTGAAGCATAAAGTGTCAATACCGTTTCTACTGAAGCTCAAACCGACAACCTTCCATATGAAAGTGTAACTTGGATTGAGCTGTCGAAACACTCTAATAATACATATTTGAATTGGAAAAAAAATAGTAGATAAAAGATATAATTATAATGATCTAATTGCTCTACTTTCCCTACTACTAATATAATTTCAACATTTTCCCAACCCTCGCGTGGAGTTAGAGGTAATTAAACATTTGTAAATAGAGACAATACTCAAAATGAGTTAATTCAAGCAGATGTCTTTTGTCTAGAGTAACAATTTTAAATTTAGTCCTAGACTATTATTTTTACCATTTAACATCTCAAACTATGGCTTTTTGAAAACTTTTGGTTCTTCCGATGACTTTCTTCTTAGTAAAACCTATTTGAGGCAAGGTTGACGGCAACCATGAAGGCCGGAACAATTGGGTTAATCTTGATTTAACGGTGAGGAAACCCGCGACTTTTTCTATTGGCAAGCAACAAATCATAATTGGAGGCAAAAAATTGGAAAAAAAAAATCAACTAGAAAATCAGAAAATATTTAAAAAAATAAGAAAGAAAACGGTCAATAAATCATCGAATTTTATCTAATAAGTCAATTAGACCCCTAAATTTTTTAAGTGCTAATTTAAAAAGTTTAGGAGTCTAATTAACTTTTTAGAAAAAATTTAATGGTTTATTTGGTTTGTGTAAGTAGCATGGATTGAGATTTGAGAATGCTATATGCCTGTGTCTAATATATGACAGGTCAATAATAACAATAATGTAAAACATGTGATAAAAATATTAAAAATAAATGAATATCTCAACAATACGGTAATGTATATCAAACCAATAAATAAAATCATTTCATTATTATTATCATTTTTTTAAAATTTGAAATCTTACCTTACTTTCAAAGATTTTGAAAACCTCACGAGATTAACTACCAAAAAGTGTCACTCACTTTACATATCTTGAAAGAAAATATTCTGTTTGATCTGCCATATTTTCTCCTCCTAATATCTATTGTTTTAAGTGATAAATTCCAAATTTAACTCGTGATTTTCAATCAATATGAAAATCATATTCTATCTATTTAATTACTTTTTTTTTGGATCAATATAAATAATTTTATTGTTACGTCAAGAAGTGAATATTATGAGATAAATTCATTACAGAAAATAAGACTAGAACTCTATAATTAATTAATTCTCCGTAATAAACTTTAGAATTTGATAATAAAAATAATTATTACACACGGATTGTTTTAGATAAGGGCTATGTTTGACAAACCTAATTGAAAAGGTAGCTGAAAACTAAAAAGTAGTTGAAAGTTGAAAAACTATAAGCTAGAAGCTGAAATCTGAAGAGCTGGTATGTTTAAAAATGTTTGGTAAAATTAACTCTTTGATAAACTAAAAAATGTAAAACGACTAAAAATGACATCTTCCTAAAATTTAAATATGATTGTTTATATATTAAAATATAAAATAATAAAATTAATATATTTTAATAAAATATAAAGTAAATAACATATATTTGAAAATATATAAAGTAAAACAAAATGTTTATAGTTCGTAAAATTAGTTCATACAAAAATTAATGTTCAAACACACAAATGTCAAATTGAAATTATAACGAAAATGTCAAAGAATTTTAATTGAGAGGGGTAATGATCTCATTTATTTAAAATAATAAAGATACATATGAAAAAAAAACTAAGAAGCTACTAACTTAATTTTGAAAAGTTACCATTTCAAAATAATCTCTTATTTTAGATTACTAATTTATTTTAAGAATATAACCAAACAAAATTTATAACTTTAACTTAAAATAAATTATAAATTCTTAAATCTATACTAAACAGAACCAAACTTTCAAAGTGAGGACTTCTTATACCATGTATAAAAATTAACCTAATTGAGTTACCATGACTTCATCCTCCCATATGGTTATAACCTTTTCGGGAGAAGGTATTTGGCGTGGAAAGCAAATCTAATCTGTTTTCATTTTAAAAATATCTATCTATACAAGTAGAATAGGGGAAAATGGTTGGTCAAACCGTCAAAGGATGGTGTGGGGAAGAGTGTGGGCGTATGGTTAACTGGTAACTTCAATGGAGTAATACGCAACTCCTTTGTGTACAGTACGCGTTCATACTTCTCCGTATTTTATATATCAATACCAATATATGCGTACATCTGCAGAACCAGAAAAAGAGAGAGAGAGAGAGGCAAACATTGTATTGAAACGCCGCAGACAAAGCCGGCTACTGCCCTGTCTAAAAAACACTATCTTTCATTTGTCTATGGTGTATTTACCTTGCCCAGAAGCAATAGCGTATAGCTAAGAGCCTTTCCCAACCCTTGTTGTGGTGGTTGTACTTGTTTGTTATGGTATTTGTCCCCTTTCTGTGCTGATCAGGAAGATGGGTGCCCAGATTGATTGATTGATACGCCAAGATTCGGATTCTGTAGACGCGTATTTGTCTGTGATTGTTGAGTTTAGTTGTTTTCTTGAGATTGAGATGGGGAACTTGAGAACCTGATTGGGTTTTGAGTTAATCTGATATATTCGAGGAAAGGGGTGTTGTAAAGTTTTGATCTTTTTGGTTGGGGAACACATGGGTTGCTTCCCTTGTTTTGATTCCAGAGAGGAGGAGACGCTGAATCCCCAGAAGGAGAGAGATGATCGCAAGGAAGTTCATCCAGTTGTTCCCTCTAATATGTCCAGATTATCTTCAGGTCAGACTCTTCTCTGTATTTGTCTCTACATGTGTTATCAGGATGTTTGAGCTTTTGCTGATCTAATCTGGTTTATGATGTTTTTCTTTAATGTTATTTATTCGAGTTGGTTTCTTCTATGAGCTTTATTGGTTACAGTTATTAGTTGATTTGATGCAAAATTGGGGATGCTATGATGGGAATTGATGAAAGATGTTATCTTTAGTTATTTCCTTTCCTTTAATGACTGATGAAATGAGATCTTAAGGAAATTGTGATTATTGCAGTTTTGATTGGATTGAGATACAATTGGAATCTGGGTAATTGATAATTTGAATGGTTGTGATATTCTTTAGTGTTTTTGGTTTAGCTCAATCTTGTCTAGTTCGGTTTCCATTTAACAAGATCAGGGAAAAGCCTCATTTCCATTGTCTATGAAATGGATTGCCCCCTTTGTGGATTGTATGATTTATGTAGCCACTATATTATATTGTTTCGTAAGTTAGCATGAGTGATTGAACTTTAATTGAAATTCGAATTATTTTGGTGGTGTAATTGAGATTTTGGAAGAACCTATGGATGTCGATCGATTTATTTTTATTTTCATATCACTTACAGGGGCGGACAGACTAAAATCACGAGGTAGCACTGGTTCCAAGAGAGAAACTTCGGGCTTAAAGGATTTACCTGGTGTTCAGATTGCGGCACATACATTCACTTTTCGTGAGCTTGCGGCTGCTACAAGTAACTTTAGGCCAGAATCTTTCATAGGAGAAGGGGGATTTGGACGTGTATATAAAGGACGGCTCGCAAATGGCCAGGTAGTTTTTATTGCCGTATAGCTTTTAGAAATTGATATATTTGTGTAAATTAGCGAGCAATTTTGTTCAATTGTTGAAGTTTTGACTGAATTATGCAACTCAGATCCTCATGTCTTCTATAGTCTATTTGGATGAGCTTTCGTTATTGTCTAATTCCTTAGAATTCATTCGTAGCGTACCACTTTCCTAATTTAATTCCTTTAAAGAATAAGAATATTCTCAGTGGGAGCAGTTTATTGGCCTTCTTAGTTTGAGCCGATCAGCTATGGGCAGTTTAGGTTGGTTTATCTCCTTGTGGTCCCTTGCCGGCTAGGGCCACAAGGCGGGGTTCACCCAGTGTGTACCCTTGGGTGGTGGCTGCGGGTTTTCCCTAGTCACCCAAGAATATTCATAGCACCTAAATCCTTTGCTTTTTATATCCATTGCTGATTGATGCATCTAACAATAACTCTTTGAACTGACACGTGGACTGTATAGTGTTGGAAGGGAAATTACGATGTTATTTTCTTTTAAATGAATAAATGATTTGACATCAAATGAAGATAGCTTACATAATTTTAGTTTCAATTGTCTATTGGTTTGATCCTGCGTAATGCCCCAAGTGTGTCATTCGCTAGTCGCAAGTTCTGGTGCCAAGCGTGGTACTCCAAGGGGCTGGCACGTGCACTGATGATAGCTGCACATGTGTGTTGATGTCTTCAGTGGAATTCGCGTTGTCAACTTCTATTTTCATAACTACATGCTCGTTTTATCTTTACTGAATCTTCTTTTCGGGTAAACTGCATTTTGCTAAATGAGCGTGCAGTTTACCTCGTCATCTTTTTTATTGTGAAATGAAAAAGTTACCTTTGTCGTTTTCTGAATCGTCATGTTTTTTATGGTGGTTACTCGCTCCATGTAGGCTGTAGCTGTTAAGCAATTGGATAGGAATGGGCTGCAGGGGAATAGAGAATTTCTCGTGGAGGTTCTTATGCTCAGTCTTCTTCATCATCCTAATTTAGTTAACTTGATTGGATACTGTGCGGATGGAGACCAGAGGCTTCTTGTCTATGAATTTATGCCGTTGGGATCATTGGAGGATCACCTTCATGGTATAACACAAACTCTTCATTCTAGTTTTATGTTTTGACCTTCTGTTCTTTATCTCCTTAGCATATAGTTTTAAATATTGCATCTAGTGGTGGTTACAATACTTTGGCGTGAGTTGGGGAAGGTCAAAACTGGAGCTAATATATAGAGAACAATATGATGGTACTAAAGAACATTATGAATAGTTACCTTGAGCCAACGGTATCCTATCAGGAAATAGCCCCCTTTTGGGGGCAACTCCAGTCAAATTGGCCGAACAGTTTGTTTGGTAACCATAAGGTTCCAAGTTCGATTTCCCATGGGAGCTGTTTATTGGCCGTCTTGGTTTGAGTCGTCAGCCAACTATAGGCAACCTAGGCTGGTTGATCTCATTGTGGTGATGTGGTCTTTTGTCGGCTAGGATTACAAGGCAGGAATTTTATTATGCCCAAAAGAAGACACATTACCTAATTAATTGATTCAGCCGCTCCAGGATGATGATGAGTATTATTATAAATGTAACTGTTGTAATTGATTGCCCCGATAAGTTGCTGACAAACTGTTGCCATTTCTGCACAATTGTATAAGTATTGCCTGAATTCCGGTATTTTTTGTTGGGAGGGTATTTGAACGTACTCCTTATGCTTTATAGTCCTGTAACAAAATTTTAGACGGGGTAGGAGTAGGACATATGCGTACTCTCCTTAAATAGCAGTCAAGCCAATATGTATTGCTTGATTCAAATTGTTATCGATGCAATTTTGTTTTCCTATGACATGATTATCACTGATAATTTATGACTTTCTTTCAGATTTACCACCTGATAAAGAGCCGTTGGATTGGAACACGAGGATGAGAATAGCAGCTGGTGCAGCCAAAGGTTTGGAGCATCTTCACGACAAAGCGAATCCTCCGGTTATTTATAGGGACTTCAAGTCCTCGAACATATTGCTAGATGAAGGGTTTTCCCCGAAGCTTTCTGATTTTGGTCTAGCAAAGCTCGGTCCTACTGGAGATAAGTCGCATGTGTCAACAAGGGTCATGGGAACCTATGGCTATTGTGCTCCCGAATATGCCATGACTGGACAATTGACAGTGAAATCCGATGTTTATAGCTTCGGGGTTGTCTTCTTAGAGCTTATCACGGGACGTAAGGCCATCGACAGCACCCTACCCCCCGGGGAACATAACCTCGTTGCTTGGGTAAACATCCTCGTTTCTCTCCTTTATTTCTTCTGGGATTATGCTTTTTCTTAGAGATTGAATGATTATGATTATTTATCTTTCCCTGCAGGCACGCCCGCTGTTTAACGATCGTCGGAAGTTTGCGAAATTAGCTGACCCGAGGCTGCAAGGCCAGTTCCCAATGAGAGGCCTTTACCAGGCCCTAGCCGTGGCGTCCATGTGTATCCAAGAGCAGGCTGCAGCTCGGCCTCTGATCGGGGACGTGGTCACCGCCCTTTCCTACCTGGCCAACCAGGCATACGATCCCAACGCAGCTCCTGGGTACAGATTCTCAGCAGCAGCAGCAGACAAGGACGACAAGCGAGGCGCAAGAATATCGAGGAACGAAGACGGTTCGGGAGGGGGATCGGGGCGCAAGTGGGACCTGGACGGGTCCGAGAAGGAAGACTCCCCGAGGGAAACCGCGAGAATGCTGAACCGGGACGCAGACCGAGAGCGGGCCGTTGCCGAGGCCAAAATGTGGGGGGAGAATTTCAGGGAGAAGAGGAGACAAAATGGAGAGCTGGAGGGGTCTGAGAAAGATGATTCACCCAGGGAAACTGTAAAAATGTTGAACAGGGATTTGGACAGGGAAAGAGCAGTTGCAGAGGCTAAAATGTGGGGTGAAAATTTTCGAGAAAAGAGACGACAGAACACTAATGGAAATTTTGATGGCAATAATGGATAGTGGATAGCCCCTTCTACTTCTCAGTTCTCTCCAATGGATTGGAATGGAATGGTTGTTTAGTGAAGGTCAAGTTTTTATCTTTTTTCTTGACTCTATTTTACATTTTCATTTTCTTTACTTTAATTTGGAAATACTAGAACACAAGTGCAAAGGGTGTATATTTTATCGAGGAAATAATAGTAGGTGAGAGTTTTAATAACACCCCCTAAACTTTGCCTTTATTGCACTTTTATTTTTCTAGTAATTTCAAATCGTCTTATTTTCCCCCCTTAGATTTCATGGATTGCATTCTTACGCCATATATAGAAGAGGTAAGTTGCATTAGAAGGGCCTTATGTAACGGTTGCCATATATAGAAGAGGTAAGTTGCATTAGAAGGGCCTTATGTAACGGGATTGAAAGAGAAGATGGTATTGAAAGAGAAGATGGTACAATTAAGTAGTTGGGTGTAGTATTAAAAAAAAGTAATTGGGTGTGATTTGATTTAATGTGAGTTCCATACATATTCTTTGTTTCCTACTATATTATTGAAGCTAATATTTGGTTATAGTATTCTCTATTAAACTTGAATTACTTTGCCAAAGACCTTGTGGTCTAGTGGCACTCGATGTCCCCGGTGGGAGTGGGTTCTTGCCCTCTTTGTGCTTTAATGAATTGAGAAAGTAGCTATGCGCACGGCTTCTTCCTTGAATTTTGCAGTATGAAATACTGTTCCAATAACCCTTATTTATACAAGCAACTCTCCTTTCTCTCTCCTATCATCCACCTTAGGCAAATACTATTCTAAAAATCACCCATGATCTATTGGTGTGGATGTTCTTAAAAGACGAGTTTATTTAATGTATGCACTAACTAATATTACTCATTAGGGAGGGGCATAGAGCCCTAGACTGCATAGTCTGTCAGTTTAAGTAGCTAGTCATAATCAACTTGTGTACAGTTTGCTAGATTTGTAATATATCATATTTCTATTCAATCATTATTAACCATTAATTGAACTATTAACTTAACACAGTCACACTATTATATACGTGTGCGTATCAATTTTGTTTCTTGAAAAAAAAAAAACTTTTACATGGATCTGTACTGGACAACTGGCTTAATCTTCTTGTAGATTGCAATTTGCAAGCAACCAAATTTGTGGTAATGGTATGAAACATCTCAATATGTAATTGACATGTGTTGTTATTAGCAAAAATAATATACTTAATTAAGAGGGGTTTATTTAATGTATGCACTCACTAGTCACTGGGAGGGGCATAGACTGCCTAGCCGTCAGTCTAAGTAGCTAGTCATCGTCAACTTATGTTCATTAACTATTAATGAAGCATTAAAATCAAAACAAATCTCTTAATTATTTTGTGACACATATAATTTTGGTGAAAATATAATACTCTGTACTTTTTAATTATTAAATAATGATATTTGGTAAGAAAATATAATACTTATAAAAAATGTAACACTTTACAGTAAAGTTGTACAATAATACACTTAATTTTTAATTTCATTAAATATGTAATATTTTTCAGGAAAAAAGTAATGTTAAACTGTGAAGAGATTTTGTAAGAAAGTTTTGGCATATGTTACTAATTGTGTTTGTATTTATTGGGTAGGCTAGCCTGTAGGAGGTTTTTTTTTTTTTTTTTTTTTTTTGAAAAAAAAATTTTAAAGTTTT
>NC_044928.1:27226857-27236927 GCF_003576645.1 Ipomoea triloba | reverse complement strand
TTTTTTTTTTTTTTTTTTTTTTTGAAAAGAAACTTTGAAGCTTTTAATGCGTAAACGGTAAAACATCAAATATATGTTGGAAGGGTGTCAAGGAACACCCTTTTTTAGTATGCTATATATTTTTTTTTCCCAATATTATGCTGCAATTACTCTAAGTAGATATTATTATGAAAAATCGAAAATAAATAGTTTTTCATTCATTTTTTAATTTTTTTTTCAGTTAAAAAGAGAGAGTCTATTTGTACCCATTTGGTGCTATTGTTAAACTCACTTATATTTAAATCGTGAGATTTAAGGTGTTTGAGGGTTATAATATAAGAATATTTAGTAATTGGAATGAGCTTTTAATTAGTAAGTTTAAACCACATGAACAAAAAGCATTCTTAGTGTATTGAAACGTTGTTGAAATTAAAATTTTTAAGGACTAACATATTATTATCATGCCTTTGGTAGTTGCTACAATTGCTATCTATTTTTGTGTGGAAAATTAAAATAATGGTCATTGCATAAAAAAGGTCTTATGTAGTGATAGATCTAAACAGTTATTGTAAGATAACAACATCTCATATATCATTATCTTATAAAAGTTATATGATCCATTTACTTCTACATTTATTTTGATTATAAATAGCTTTGCTCCCATGTTTATTTATGGGTATTTTTCTACCATGCATTGCATGTGTTTGTAACATATAGTATAATCATATGCAGGCCAGGTATAAAATAAAAGATGTAAAATATTGTAAACATTCAATCTAAATTATTTAGTCTCTACTTTGATTCAGCTCAGCTAGGTGTTGCTGGCCGCCTTTAGTCCTTCGCCTAGTCTTAAACTGATGGCATTGAAGTTGTCATGTTTTCCGTATATATTCTATTTCCCTTGATTAGATGCTTCTTGTGCCTCCATGTTCACTACATACTCTGGCACTTTTTTGCCTTCTTCTGCGACTGGTTTTGCCTTCCGATAGATTATATATAGTAAAATTTGTACTAGTGCCAACATAAATCCTAGGACATTTGGCAACTTCAAAATAAAAATTATAAAAAGAAAATTAATAAAATTATTTGGGCAAAATAACAACAACAACAACAACAACAATCTGAGTTCATTTACCGCGATACGCAAGTCCTTCAAGATCGCACCATAGCCACCCCACATAATTGCATTCAATGCGAGGAAGAAAGACAAGTAAAATGGCAAAAATTCTACACTCTTGGTTCGAATAACTTGAAGCTGTATTGAAATAATTTTGAAATCTATGTTAGTTTAATAAGAGATTGTAAAAACTAGTACCAAATTAGTCTGAGTTAAACATGATTATTGGATATGGTTGATTATTGTTCAAACTAAAAAATGAATGCTAATTAGTGAGATTATGTTTTTACCACAACGCTTAAGGGTGAAGCAAAAACACCCAGGGAGAATGCCACACAAATCCATCCAACAACACTAATACGAACATTGCCTGAGAAAACAAACCACGAGACTAAAAAAGTTGCGACAAATCCTCCAATAGATAGAATCAACTCCTTCAATGCATGATTCTGCACATAGTTACCCAAACAAATTATCAAATTTGTTACATTTTTACTTTTAAAAATTGAAATCAAGAATAAAAAATCTTAATTTTATCTCACTTAGGTCATGTTTTTTTAATTAGTCAATCCCAAAACAAGCATCACTTTCAAAGCTTTTTAAATTGATTTGGCAATGTGGGTCCATTTAGAATGGTACATTTCAAAATAATATTACATCTTATATATTTCTTTAAAAATTGTGTGCAATATAACTACCCTTTAAAAATAAAATAAGTGGAATAATATTTTGTGTTACCCTCGCTTTCTTCGCTGCGTAGATAATAAAAACGGTGATATAGATAGTCTCAGTAACAATTCCTACTGAGTTGATGGTGATGAGGAGATTGGCATTCTTCACTAGGAAAGCATAGTACATCCAAAGCAACGAAGATAACAATGCTATAACATATGGCAATGAATGAAAACCCATTGTTGACTTCTCTTTGTAGATTCGAATAAATGTCGACCTACAATGTAACAGTAATGTGAATGACTAATTAAAATACATGATTAATTCACAAATAAAATAATCACTGATTCTTACGTTGGTATGAGAAACACCGTGATTGATATAATATTTCCTGAAACATCATGAGGATAAACATTAATACAACAAGAAGCCTCAAAACATGTTATATTGGGTTGGAGCTCAAAATTGTAAATAGGAAAAGAAGAATAAACTGGTCCATGGTATACCCACAGACATAATTTTGGAACAGAAATATCGAAAAGGAAAAAACAACACAATTTAATCACCTAGGATTCCAAACACTAAGAGCCAAGGGTTGTGAAAATCTAGAAGTGCCATCTCTTGAGATTATACAAGGAAAATAGAAATTTTTTTCCTTAAAAAATATATCTTCTCTACCAATCTGTCACACACTCTCACTTTTCATGCATTGCATGCAGTCATTGGGGAATGGCATAGTATTTATAGACGGAGAGTTGTGTGGACCTCAGTGTAATTAAGTAGCTAATATTATTCAATTTGTGTACAGTGATGAGCTGAATTTGTAGTATGCGAGATATATCAATTCAATCTTTATTAACTATTAATGAAGCATCAACTATAAGGTATCTAATAACCAGGAAAAAAGAAATAAAAACCTCCGAATATTCTGGACCATGGCTTTTTATTTTTAAATTTTTTTTTTATTGAAATGAATTATTATTAAAATTAATCACAATTCAATACATGGCTTTAATTTGTTCTTCTCTCAGAGATTTAATAAATCAAAGTCCTTGTTTTCCTTAGCTTGTGCAAGATAAAATCCCAAAAAATAGCAATAGAAGATTAAAAAGTACTAATAATAAACTACTAATAATTCAATATATATATATATATATTTGCAAAAATTAGAAAAGAAATTAAGATTACTTGAAGAGAAAGCGTTTGATTGCTATTTTTTTCACATTAAGAGAAAAAACAAAACCCAAACTAGAATTTCTTTAATTTGTTTAAGTTATTCATTTTTAAAATTCTTTTGAAAGATTTTTTTAATAATTATATTTAGAAAGTTATAAGTGTTTATTGATGTTTTTTTTTTTTGATCCAAAGTGTTTATTGTTTTATTGAGGTTAATTTTAAAGATTTTTAATACACACACACTTTGTTTTGTTTTTTTTTGGGTTGGATATCCCCCATTTTTGTTTTCCAAAAAAAAAAAAAAAGGTACAAAAATTTTAGTTGACCCAATTAATCCCACCACTCCTATATACATAGCACCGTCCACTAAATTAACCTCTACTATATACTCCATTACTCTGTAACATTTAATGCCTTTTCAAGAACAAGTCCTTGTAATCTAGGCCACTGGGCAAGTCCAATGTACAGTAAAAATATTAATTCTTTTCTTTTTTTGGTGAAGAAAAATATTAATTCTTGATTACAGTATTTATCACATGGTATTTTTACAACATAGGTACTTAGGTACGCTGTGCAATCATTGCCATCCCCCATACATGTGCCGTTCATATGATGTCGCCGCGGTACATATTTGATTTACGTAACTCTTGATAATTTCCCTTATAAGTTATAACAATAGTTGAAAAAAAAAAGAAATAAATTAATTTAGCTTCTTTATAATTGACTAGTTCAAATTAAGAAAATTTATAGGTAATTAAATTTAGAATTTTAATTTGTATTTATCGATTTAATTATCTGATCAATTTGAGTGTAGTTGTCCCATCATGAATACATATTTACCGAGCTATTGACGTATTAGTTGTAAAGTGATAATGTTTTGAATATTTAATTAATAAACAATCTGAAATGTATTGTCCTTGTGCTTTAACTTTAATTTAGGGTTGCAATAATTTTAGAAGAACATCTTTTTCATCTTTATTGAGAGGTGGCGTTTTTCGAATATATTTTTTGGACACCTATCGCATCATTTAAATATGTTGAATTTTCGGTTGAATCATTTAGAAAGAAAAATAACATTATTTTTGAAAAAAAAATAATGATCTTGTTTTAAAGAAATACAATGTTACTTTTTCTCGATACATAAAACTTTAAATTAAAAATGTGATGCCTTCATAAATATAGAAAGCGTTATATTTCTTTTATTGTATGATTAATAATTAAAAAACATTCCAAGATTTCTCATAAGGGGATATATTAAACTCTCAAAAGTTCGGATGATTCTTACTCCAAAACAGAATTCTAAAGTATTATAAAACCATTAAGATACTAAAATAAAACTATAAATTCCTAATAATTAAGTCTTGTGTAAGACCGTCTCACCATGAGATGTGTATGTAATACTTTTTAGTTAAAACGTAATATTTTTATGAGTGCATAGAAAAATATTACATTTTTACTTTAAAAAAAATGTATGAATTGTGCATGAAACATGGCAGATTCATTGGTTTCAATACAATTTTCGAGCGGAGTAACTTGCATTAGAACATGACACTCGTTTCTTTTGAAAGCATTATAAGATATAAGTAATGGAAAAATGGAGCATTCAAGGAAGAGCCAAGGAAGTACTAGGCTTTGCCCATGCTCGTTCACCCTTTCTCTACACAGTATTTAAGCGCAATTTTAGTCCAATTTCTAGGGTTCCAACCCTTAACATATTTGGAGCTTATAAATTATAATCAAGGATTTACACTTGAATTTCAAAGATGTTACATCCATTACAATAGATAAGTTATATTTACCCTTTTTAACTCTTTCATGTGCAATAATGTTTACACTTTATTCTTGTGTTCTTGCTTTGTTTATGTATATAATGTGTGAGTAGTTAGTTTATGGGTTTGGGTTATGGTTATATATGTTCTATTTGTTATTATTGTATAAGCTAAGGATAAAATTCATAACTTGGAGTTCTTACAGATTATGATGGATTTATATACTATAATCTTGTTAATGTTTGATTGACCACTTCGAATACTTTCCCTTTAGCCTTAGGCTATGTTGGACCTCATAACACACTTAGGGAAAGTTTAGCTTTTAATTTTCTTGGTGTAGGCTCAACCTTAGCCAAGAATGAGTTATTTTGTTTAGTGGTGAGCCCGGTCGGACATGGTACCACCCCTATGGAATACTTTCATGTTCGACGCTAGACGAGATCGGACCTCCTAATACCATTAGAGAAAGCTTAGCTTTTGTTGGTTAATGTTAGGGCTCAGCTAAAAATGAGATCTTCCGTTTGGTGGTGGACGAGGTCGGACCTCGTAATGCCCAAAGGGAGCTTAGCTTATTCTTGGTCAAGGCTCGGGCTCGGCCAATAACGAGCTTTTCTATTAGGTGGTGGGTGAGATCGTGCCTAGTAACACCCCTTAGGAAAAACTTAGCTTTTTCTTGACCAAAGCTTGCGCATGCATAGCCAAGAATGAGCTATTTATGAATGGGAATCTAAAACTGTCAATGCATAAAAAAACATTTGATGTAATGATGCAACAATTATAGTGTTGTAAAAACCAAATCAAAGTTCAATGTATTTTTTTAACATTTGTGTAAGATAACATCTTATATAATCAAAATACTTCTATATTTATTTTGATTATATAACTGTGCTCTCATATTTATTCATAGAACTTTAATTTTTCTACTGCGCATCGCCCATGTTGTAACTTATAGTATAGTAACATGGGTATAAAACAAAATATGAAAATATGTAAGATAGAGTAAATGCTATAATAAATATAAATTATTTAGTCTCTACTTTGATTCAGCTCATATGCGCTAGTTGTTGCTTGTCGCTTTTAGTCATCCGTCTAATCTTAGAATGTCGGCAATGGAGTTGGCATACTTTTCGTCCATATTTTATTTCCCTTGATTAGATGTCTCTTGTAGCTTCATGTCCACAACAACATGCTCCGACACTTTTTTGTTTTCCTCTACAACTGGTTTTGCCTTCCGATAAATTACATATAGCAAAATTTGTACTAGTGCCAACAAAAATCCCAAGACATTTGGCAACTTCAAAATAAAAATAAAAATAATTAATAAAATCTTGTACTTGGGTAAACATTCTTGTCACTATATTATTTGACATATGTTGTCAGCAAAATAATAATAATAATAATATTATTATTATTAATATTAATAATAATAACAACAACAACAACAACAATAATAATAATAATAATAATGGTGAGTTCATTTACCGCGATACGCAAGTCCTTCAAGATTGTACCATAGCCGCCCCACATAATTGCATTCAATGCAAGAAAGAAAGATAAGTAAAATGGCAAAAACTCTACACTCTTAGTTCGGATAACTTGAACCTGTATTAAAACAATTTTGAAAATCTATGTTAGTTTAATCAAAGGTGGTAAAAATTAGTACCAATGCCTTGTAATTTTTCATTTAAATAATATTTTGAGCTTGAATTTGACAAATGCGTAATGACAAGCTTTAAACAACTACTCGGTCATAAGAGACTTGACTTCGATGCTTTACTAGATCCCATTTGAGTAGTTTATTGACATCAAATTAGTCAAGAGTTAAACATGACTATTGGATACAATTGATTATTGTTCAAAATAAAAAAATAGTTGCTAATTAGTGAGATTATGTTCTTACCACAACGCTAAGGGGTGAAGCAAAAACACCTAGGGCGAATGCCACACAAATCCATCCAACAACACTAATACGAACTTCGCCAGAGAAAATAAACCATGAGACTAAAAACTGCACATAGTTACCCAAACAAAAATGATCAAACTTGCTAAATTTTTACTTTAAAAAAAAAAAAAACTCAAGTGACCGATAAAAAAATATTATTTTTATCTCACTTTATTCGTCATTTTTTTTTCTTAGTCCTATCTTAAAATAGTACGGAGTATCACTTTTCAAGCTTTTTAAATTGATTTGATAAGGTAGGTCCATTTAGAATGGTACATTTGAAAATAATATTACATCTTATATATGTCATCAAAAATTGTGTGCAATACAACTACCCTTTAAAAATGAAATGAGTGGAATAATATTTTGTTTTACCCTCGCTTTCTTTGATGCGTAGATAAGAAAAATGGTGATATAGATAGTCTCAGTAACAATTCCCACTGAGTTGATGGTGAAGAGAAGATTGGCATTCTTCACTAGGAAAGCATAGTACATCCAAAGCAAGGAAGATAACAATGCTATAACATATGGCAATGAATGAAAACCCATTGTTGACTTCTCTTTGTAGATTCGAATAAATGTTGACCTGCAATGTTATAGTAATGTGAATGACTAATTAACATTCAATAATAAATATAAATATATTATTAATCACTAGTCCTTACGTTGGTACGAGAAATACAGTGATTGATATAATGTTTCCTGAAATATTATACATAAACATTAATACAACAAGAAGCATCTATCAAAGCATGTTGTTGGGTTGGAGCTCAAAATTTGTAATTAGGAAAAGAGGAATAAACTGGTCCATGGTATATACTCACATACATAATTTTGGAACAGAAAGAAGATGAAAAGGAACACAATTAAATTACCTAGGATTCCAAACACTAAGAGCCAAGGGTGGTGAAAATCTAGAAGTGCCATCTCTTGAGATTATGCAAGGAAAATAGCAATTTTTTTTCCTTAAAAAATATATCTTCTTTACTACTCTGTCACATGCACTCTCACTTTTCATGCAGTCATTGGGGACTGGCATAGTATTTATAGAGGGAGAGTTGTGTGGACGTCAGTGTACTTAAATAGCTAGTAATCGTCAATTTGTGTACAGTGATGAGCTGAATTTTTAGTATGTGGTTTAGATCAATTAAATATTTATTAACTATTAATGAAGCATTAACTATAAGGTATCAAACAATATAAAAAAAAAACTTATGAATTTTTGTGACCATGCATTTTTTTTTTAAAATTGAAATGAAATATTATTAAAGGAAATCAATCTCGACCAAGAGGGACATAAGGAGTTTTCCAAAAAATAAATTTCTTTATGGAAATAGACTATTGTAAAAGATAGATAAGGAACAAGCCAAATCATTTGTTGCACATGCATTGGGCTCAGCCGTGAGTGTGTTAGTAAGAATTGGGCTCGTGACCTTTATATACAAAAATAATGCTAAACCATTTCGCCACACCCTGCCAATAAGAAAAAAGATTCAAGATTTTAAAATTTTTCATAATTCAATATGTGGGCTTTGTGCTTCTCTTGAGATTTAAGAAACCAAGTTTTTTTTTTCCTTGGGCAGATAAAATCACACAAAAATAGCAATAAAAGATTAAAAATTACTAAATTTGTAATTTATCTAAAAACAAGTAATTGTCATATTTCGGACCCTTCCGTTCAACAGATTTGAAGAGATATGAAAAAAATCTGATTGCTAATTTTTTTTTTTCAAAATTAACAAAACAAAAAATTAAATTGAAACAAGAACTTCTTCTTTTTTTTTTTTGGTTTAGGGGATGTTGATTTTTTTTTAATAAATTATACTTAGAATTTATAAGTTTTTGTTGATATATTAACCTCATTATGGATTTATGGTAATTTTGTTGAGGTTAATTTTAAAGATTTTCAATATATTAATATACATATACACTTAATAAGCACAACAAGTTTAGTTGAGCCAATTAATCCCACCACTCCTATATACATAGCACCGTCCACTAAATTTACTATATAACATATTCGATGTATTAGGCCGGGGAAGTACAGTAAAAATATTGATTATTGTTTACAATTAAGTATTTACTACCACATTTTCAAAAAAAAAAAGAAAAATATTTACTACCACATGTTATTTTTACAACAATTTATATAGGTAGTTATTAGGTACGCTGTGCAATCATTGCCATCTCCCTTATGTTGACAACATTTTGAATAGTTAATTAATAAACAATATGATACTTATCAAACAACTTTTTCATCTTTATTTTGAGGAGACTTTTTCAAATTTCTCACATGTAAAATTTTTGGTTAAGAGAGTTTTTTCGCACTATATAAACAATTAAGTTAAAAATGTGGTGTCATTTTTATAAATATAGAAAGTGTTTTATATTCTTACCATTCTATAATTAATAATTCAAAAACATCAAGATTTTACCTATAAGAATATATCAAATTCTCACAAGTTCCATTGATTCTTGTTCCAAATCAGCGTTGCAAGTATTATAAAACTATAAAGTCCTTGCCTTGTATGAATTATGCAAGAAACTTAACAGATTCATTGAATTTTGTTTCAACACAATTTTTAAGCAGAGTAGCATTAGAATTTGACATTCGTTTCTTTTGAACATTTATAACTTCATGAGTTATCTTTGTAGTGTATATCTTCTAAATCACCTTAATCTAGTCATTGTAGATAAAATTATGTTCATGGCCTGCCTTTTTATACAAAGTTTCGTTTGAACCTTCAACCTTCCATTTGAATTATAAATTTGTTTATCAATTGTCTCAATTTGTTGGGTTTATAATTAAAAAGACTTTACTTTTATATAATAATGGACATTGTTTATTAAATAATTAATTATATTTGTAATAGAATTCTATTATCCTTTGGGTTATTCAAATTTTAATATTAATTAAATCAAGCAATTTTTTTGATAAACTTATGGAATTTTGGCCAATAATGCCAATATTCAGTAAGAATGCCTTTTTAATGAAGACCTTTTTAAAAAAAAAAATCAAAAATAAAGACTCCTTAGAACTTTTTATAATTTTTTTAAAACTTTATTATATAAAACTATATATACATAATTGATAGATGACGATTATTAATTCTTTTCCTCCAAGATTGGAAAATGTGGCATGCATGGAATCCAATCACTTACCATTGCAACCCATGGTTTAAAAAAAATTTTTTTTAAAGGATTTATAATGTTTTAGCATATAATAAACATTTCTCGCAAAACAACTTTTTAAAAAAATATATATAGTATAGCCATCTTTCTAATGAATTTATAAAGTCTAACTAAGTCGTGCCAAATAAGAACATATATATATATATATATATATATATATATATATATATATATATATATATATATATATATATATATATATATATATATATATATATATATT
>NC_044928.1:27216978-27225551 GCF_003576645.1 Ipomoea triloba | reverse complement strand
AAAATATATATATATATATATATATATATATATATATATATATATATATATATATATATATATATATATATATATATATATATATATATATATATATTTTAAATGATAAGTATATATACGTACAATATAGTTCAATTACAACCAAAGATCAATCTTATAATATGTCTAGTGGTATTAGCTTATGACCGTGATAAGAGGAGTTCAATTGGCAGCCCTACTAGATGTACCCAAAGACTATACTTTAATTGCAATATTAATCGTAAATGAACTCACAATTAACGATTTATAAGCATAAAAAATAATCATCATTGATGAGGCCATGAGACCCCAGAACCCATTTTATTAGTGAGAAAGTTTTGGCCAAACGTTCTAAGCGGGACTTTATTGGTGAGGTGTTGGCCCAATAAAAATAATGAAATCTATTGGGTTAAGAAAAAAAAAAGAAGTCTAGAGCAAAACAATATAGAAAGTGATGCTACCAAAGAGTATCAAACTACAACTACTTCTATATAGTATAACAACCTAAGCACCAACCACCCAAGCAACTCAAGATATAAGATATAAGAAGGTAAGATGTTTTATTTATCCATGTGGAGATCGTTGACATCCAGATAGTGGGGAACACATGTATGGCTAATATTAAATGCAAGTTGATGCCGTACATTTTGTTAACCATCTGGCACCCTTGCGCCACTTAAATCATCATCCCTAGGTTCATCCCTAATCCAGTGGCTTGAGGTCCCAATCTTTAGCTTATATACTAGGTTCGATACCAGTGCCATAACACATTATTATTTCTAGCCCACTATTTGGGCCAGTATTTCGAATTTTGTTTTCTTATCCCTGCACTTTTATACTCGATTTATGCTAGACCCGAACCCGACAAAATCATCATAGTAATGTAACATGAACTAAACGAGACTCAATTAAACAAAAATTTATGTTATATATATGGAATTTTACATAATTTGTAATATTAATAGAATTCATATATAACATGCACATACTAAACATATTTAATGGATAAAGTAAATATTGGATCAATCTAGCTAGCTACATTCTCTAGCTGGTTTCCATTCTCAGATCACTTGATGGACTCAGCCGGCCGGCCAGCTGCCGCTATCTGGCCTCTAGTCCTCCACCGTCGCCGGCGGAGTTGCCATTCTTTCCGAACATCGATCTTCTATTCCCCTTGATGATTATTATTCTCCATATTTATTTCAGTAAGCCCATCATCACCACTTATATTCCTCCCTGAATCCACAGGGTGCACCAATTGGTTATTAGATGTCCCTGCTAGCATCTCCACATTCACTACATGCTCTTGTGCATTTTTGTTTTCCTCTACAACTGGTTTTGCATTTCGATAGATTGCATACAACAAAATTTGTAGCAGTCCCAAGAAAAATCCCAGGATGTTTGGCAACTGAAAAATTAATAAAATATTGTTATATTTTGGAAACATTCTTTGAATTGGCACTATATCATTTAATTTGGTGTGTGTTGTTGGTAAAAATAAATGAATGTATAATTAGAGGTGAGATTAGTTACCGCAATACGTAAGTCCTTCATGATCAAACCATAGCCAAACCACAAAACTGCACTCAATGTGAGGAAGAATGACAAGTAGAATGGCAAGAACTCCACACTCTTGGTTCGGAATACTTGAAGCTGTTTAAAAATGATTTTAAGATCGAATTTAATTTGAGTTTTATTTCAGTAAATAGAGTATATGTCACGGTTTGAAAGAGTTGCTCAAATTAAATTAAATAAAACTTGGTAAGAGTTTGATATGATAAAGTTAACAATATGAATATTGAAAATATGCAAGATTGAGATTATGATACAAACTAAAAATTTGTTGTAAATTAGTGAGAGTATTCTTACCACAATGCTAAGGGGCGAAGCGAAAACAGCTATGGAGAAAGCAACGCAAATCCAACCAACAAGGCTAACACGAATTGCTCCCGAGAAAGGAAACCATGAGACCACGAAAATTAAAGAGAATCCTCCGATGCATAGAAACAATTCCTTCAGTGTGTTACGCTGTGCATGGTCAAAAACACACACACAAAAAAAAAAACAAGAAAATTAACAATTTTATTCACTTTGTTCACTAATAAATCTAATGAAGAATAAAAACTAATATTTTGCATTACCCTTGCTTTACTTGATGCGAAGACAAGGAAAATGAGGATATAGATAGTCTCAAATACGATTCCTATTGAGTTGATGGAGATGAGAAGAGTGGCGTTCTTCTTGATGAAAGCATAGTACATCCAAAGCATGGAAGAAAATATTGCTACAACATATGGCACCGAATGATATCCCATTGTTGATTTAGCTTTGTAGATTCGAATAAATATTGACCTGATAAAACATTACAATAACGTAAACAACTGACACTTAACAACAAATATAATTACATTATTACATATATCTTATCAATCTAAAATAATCCTTACACTGGTGCGAGGTATACGAAGATTGATATAATGTTGCCTGAAACATCATTCAATTAACACAACAAGAAACATGTTAATGATATATGGTATACCTGCAGATCAAACATCATTTTGGAACAAAAAGAGAAGAGAGAGAAAAAAACACACAGAATTTACCTAGGATTCCGAACACTAAGAGCCAAGGGTGATGAAGATCTAGAATTGCCATTTCTTGGGACTAGGAATTACTAGGAAAATATGATATAGCCAACCAAATTCCTATAAACTCCTGCCCTCTGTGGCACACTCAGTTTTCATGAACATTATGGGAGCTAAGGGAATGCTATTTATAGAGGGAGAGCTGTGCGGTGGGTGTCAGCGCGTAAGTAGATAGTCATCTTCAGCTTGTACTCTCAGCTCAATTTGTAATACAATAATTTAATTCTATAATCGTCAACAATTATTCAAGCATTTACTTCTAAGTATAGTACCTATTAAAACAATAAACAGCCCCAAGAAGTAACCGAGTAGGTAGAACATAATTTTCATATCTGATCAGCACTTTCATAGTCTTGTCACACATAATTTTTTTAGTATGGTTTACCTAGTACACATACTGGAGTAATCTATATCGATAAACAAATTACTATTTCAAGGTTCAGAACGAAATTAACTTTGTACAGTCATTTACGGACTAGGGTTATGAACTTCATTTAGAGCGCATATTACATTCAAGTAACAATTGCAATCTTTTTCATAAATTTAAGAACCATATTAACACCGACCAAATAATAAATAGTCTAGTGGGCAAGAATATATTCTATAATATAAGGAAAGTCATTTCTACAGTGAAAATATATATATATTCTTAGTTAGAAGAACCACAAAATTTTCCAACCGTCAATATGGCTACGCTATATTATATTTCTGGTACCGGTAACCCCACTTTAGGATCCTTTGCCTCAAAACGTACAATCATTAGCAGCTCCTACATGTGAATATGTTGTGGTAGCAGCTACGTGTCAGCTGATAAATCGACGATGTTTTGAGCCATTAATTAACTGACACCATGAAACTGGAAACACTGCATGATGGGTTACGAAATCTAATATCATATTCATATATGTATGTAATCTGTAACGGCTTATTAAGCTAAGGTTTTCCGAAATCTAAAGCCATATATACTATTAAGGAACGGCCATGAATGAACGGCAAACAAAACAGAAGTGTCGTCATAGGTTGATGGCTGGCTAGCTAGCTGCATTTACGATGATTCGTAGCTGGCGAGGATGTTGAGATGAGGATATATATGTGCCAGTTGGAAATTATATTAAACCAGTAGTTATACCGTGGTCCATGCACCATGGCGGATACTGCAGTTGTGTTGAACTGATACTGCAGTTGTGTTGAAAGGAAATTGCAATTGCGCGGAACAAGACGTTTCATCCGTCTGGAACTGCAGTTGTGGTAAACTGATACTGCAGTTTGTTGAACGGATGAAACGACCTATGTTGCGCGCAACTGCAGTTTCCTTTCAACACAATTGCAGTATTAGTTCAACACAACTGCAGTAACAGCCATGACCATTAATTTGCGATATTAAACCTGGAAAAAGGAGGGGAGGGGTATTGGAGTATTGTACGCCAAGAAATGTGGAGTTTTGCGGGGAGGTTTTTGCCTTTATTGGAACGTCGTAGTCGGGGAAGGAATGGGTATATTGACGAGCAGTCATTGTATAGTTGCGTGTATTGTTAGGGCACGCGGAACCGTTGCGTTTACATCATAACGTAAATGGTTTTGTTTTGTGTGACGAGGCGGTTCGGTTTGCAAGTCATGATGGAGGGCCCAGGGGATGAGATTCAGTGGGATAGATATAGTGTGAGCATGGTTTGGTGCAGTGGTTTGGCCGCAATTTAATTACTTTGTTTGCTCTTATTTATATATATATATATATATATATGTTGCAAAAATCTCACATATGCACCGATTAATAAAGGTTAGACGCTAGGCGCTGGCCGATCATCTAGTGTATTATCATAATCGATGGTTTAAGCTGTCCACTAGCTAGGCCACCTAGGCGCTGACCTCTTAGGCCACCTAGGCTTCCTAAACGCCAGCTAGCTTGCTAGACACCAACTAGGTCGATTACCTATTGTTTCATTCTTTCTTAAATGAATTATTTTACTAAACATGACATAACGAAATAACCCTAAATTGTTAAAAATTTAGATGTTTTTTTTAGGTTAATATTTAATATTTTAGTATTAACTATTAAAGTATTAATAGTTTAGAATTATCAAGTCTTAAAAATTAAAAAAAAAACAAATTTTTAAAAAATAAAAAATACATGGGCGCCTAGACGCCGATTAATCTCCACCTAGGCACCCCCCGAGCGCCCGAAGAGCGCCTAACGATTTCTAAAACATGATATATATATATATATATATATATATATATATATATATATATATATATATATATATACACGGTTGAAGTGAAAACATCTTACATAAAAAGTAAGGAGTAATTTAGTCTATCTATACCAATAACCTTGTAGTCAAATGGTATGTAGTGACTCTCTTAAATGAAAGGTCATTAGATTGAGTCTCAGTTGATGCAATATTGAGTTTACAATAAACTATACTCTTAGAAAAATTTATTAATTAGAGACTCCATTACCCTCTTCACTATATACATCCCATTGAAAAAATATAACAAGATATAAAAAAAATTTGTATAAGGCTGAACTGAGGGATTTAAACCTCAATATTTGCATCATCACATATCTAGACCAGAAATGAAAGCATCACTCTCAAGTATTGCTTTTCCAATGTTTGCCTTGAAAATTGATCTCCACTCTCAAAGGTTGCTTTTCAAATGATTGCCTTGAAATTTGTTAAATTCATGCATTCCTGACATACTAAGAATGATTGTAGCTTTATTAAGATATTCTTTTTTATACCAAAAGTAATATACATTATTTTAAAACTAGTACTTATCTTCTACTCGTACATCATATTTTTTTCTTAATGGTTAACAAAATTCGAACTCATGTTTTACTCTAATATTAATGGTTAAAATTAAACATTTATCATTATATTAAAAAAAGTTAATAATAAATGCGTAATTTTATTTCCTTATAATTTTATAACAATTAATGTTGTGTTTTGAGGGGTATGATACTGAATTTTGCCCTCCAGATCTCTACCCACTATAATAATGTTTTAATATTTAGTAGAAAATAGAATATATTACTTTAAAAGTATTAGTTTCTTACAAGTATTTGATATAAATTAAAATTACTAGATATTATTTTAAAAATATTCATTTTTGTCTTAAAAGTGATATATAAGCATTACAACACATTAAAAGTATTAAATTTTTTATATGTATAAAAATAATATGTTTTAATTTAAAAGTATTAATTGTTTGTATATATAAAAGTAATAGGTATTAATAATATAAAATCTACCCCAAATTTAAATTAGGCAGCAGACATTAGTATAAAATTTTTTAAAAATATTTAAATTAAAAAGAAGAAAATATAGTTGTAGAAATTTAAATACATATACTCTAAACTACTTACTATAATCACACATTTGATTATTAAAAAGGAGTTATAAATTATTAAGTAGATTATTAATTAAAAAAGCTTGTTATAAGCCACGCTAAAATTATGGCACACACTTTTTAATGTTAGGTACATTATTGTACTTTTTTTTTTAGTACTACAGACTCCAAATGTAAATCAAATTTAATTCAAAACTCTATAATAATAGCTAGCCTCGCTATCATTTTTTTTCAAACCACAGAGTGTATTGAGCAAGCATTAACTGTAGGAGAAACATTTAAGCCCATACATACTCAGACTTATCTTCGTTCGCACCGGGATGGTCCAATTAAGAGGCAAAGTGCTAGCCATATTTGTTTTTCCATGCAACAGGCTGGGGGTTCAAACTCTCGACCTTTCTTAAGAGACGAGAGTGCACGGCCACTTACGTCAACCAAGCTAGTTGCCACTTAAAAATTATTATATATACCCATCTCATCATTATCAAAGAGATGTATTATGTATTTCTAAAATTATATCTTTTTTTGAGGTGATGATTAATTAACCAATATTTGTTAAGGGATTATTGTTTTCTTTTTATTTTATTTCTCTTATGTATGGCGAAATATGCACCTAGACCACAAGGATATAAGTCAACTTAATTACCAGCTCAAACTAAAAATATCATCAATATGTAACCCTCATACGAGGTTGAACTTGGAAGCCTGTGATATATAAGAAGAATTAAGTTTTTAACCTTTCAAATAATCTCTTTTTTTTTTCTTTTTCAACCTATATGATGGATTTCTCAATATTTTCAATTATCAAATATTGCTTTTCGTCACATTAACATTTTTTTTTCTTTCTTTTTTTGTAATTAATCTTGAGAAATACTAGTGGACAGCTTTGTGTATTCCATCCCTATTAAACATGACGAATGATGATTTGATGGTTCAATTCGATCAATTTGTCAAAACGAAACAAATAATGAAATAATTGAGAGATGATTATTACAAGTTTTTTTTTTTTTTCATCTAAAATTGGAAACTGCGGTATGAATGGAATCCAACCATATCATTTCCAATAAAAGGAAAAAAATTACTTGAAATGTCTCAATATAGAATAAAAATTAATTTCTTGAAAAATAATTATTTAATATGCACTTTAATATTTTTATTATTATTTTCCCATCTTTTTAATGAATGTATAGACTAATAAAAATATGTTGAGCCAAATACGTTTTTTTTTTCTTTTTCTTTTTAATGATGAGTATATACAATATAATAAAATTAAAATAATTGAAACTGACTTAATTAAGCCCTATAATTCGAAACGTACAATTGGTAAGAAAACCTCTATATAACAACAAAGGATTAAAAGTCAAACTATAGCTTGGCTTGTATATGATTGTGAGCTGGGAAGCACTTTCATTCACCCATGCTAGTGAACGTAACACTCTCTAACCATATCATAAATGATAAAATATGAAAGACGACAAAGATATTTTTGAGTAAGCATTAAAACAATTTCAAAAATCTCCATTGAAGTACTTTGAAATAAAGAATTTTATATTTATATGGTTAGAAGATTATAGAATCTTGAGCAAAAGTTTCACGTTCAATCATGCGGTTCATAACTAAAAGTGTAAAATGAGACTTTGTGGCGAATTTATTCCGTTTAAAAAAGGTAGGGTTACGAAATCTGTCGTCAATTATAACCCCTTCAATTCAGGGATGGTGTCCTGCAATGTTAAAGCTTTTATTTTATTTTTTAGTGATGGAAGCATTCTATTTTTAGGGGATAACAAGGAAACACCTCTATTGACTATCATAAGTTGCATGCTTCAATGATGCCAGTTGGAAACCCCAGAGAACGATGGAAATTGTAGCCACGTACACCTCGGAATCTTCGTTTGGGTTCCGAGTATCCTCAATAGTTATAGTATTTTTAGGAGTTTTTGCAAGGTATGACTATAAAAGAGAAAATGGAGAGAGAGAAAAAAAAATTAGATTTGAAAAGTATAATTAAAAAAATAATAAATAATGAAGTTCAATGCGTCCAACTGGCGCGTGTAATGCACGCACCTGCGCTGTGCAGTACACGCTGCAATGAGATAGCTGCCTTTTATTTTGGTGGGATCCACAATTCTAAAAAAGTCAAGGTTCTCCTGCAACACCCCAAACTCTTCTCTCTTCCTTCTCTCTTCTCCACATATGCACTCACATACACCCGTAAAAACCATACAAAATCTCCGGGGATGCTCTTACCCTTTTCCCTTAGCTTCCTTTAAGGAAAATTAGGACACCTCAATGTACGATATTGACGACGCCACATCAATGATATATTATATGCGGTTGCACTATAATGTAGGGGTCGGGAATTGAAGAATATTTGACTTGAACCAATATGTAGGATTATATTCAGATTTTTATGTAATAATAATAAGTCACATAAGAAGTATGACTTAGAGTATGTAAGACCTACGTACTGTTGATGCAAGTTTTTTTTTTTTCTTTCTTTCTTTTTTAAAGATTTTTGTCAAGCCAAGTGAAAGAGACAAAAAAAAAAAAAAAAAAAAA
>NC_044928.1:27184492-27215879 GCF_003576645.1 Ipomoea triloba | reverse complement strand
TTTTTTTTTTTTTTTTTTTAAAAACCTATGTGTGTGTATGTATTTATGAATTGATGAGACAATGAACTAGTTAAAGGTTTGGTATATGATTGAGCAAGGCCATTTTGAAAAAAAAATAGGGGTATATTTGCTAATAGTTCAATTTTGACATCATTTTGAAATCATTATATATAAATTTAATAAAAACTTCTTTGTCAAAATAAAATGCATAAAAATTCAACCAAGGAAAAAATACATTTCAAAATTTAACTTAAAAGTTAAATTATTTGCTTATATTTAAATACAAAATTATTCACAAAATTTTCGATGTCAATTTCTTCTAAAATTTTATATTCAGTTGCAACTAAAACCACGTGGATTATAGAAACATAATTATATATCAAATATAAAAATAATGTATTATATATAATTTATTTTTAAAAAGGGTCCCAAGTTTTAGGGTCATGTGTCGTCGCCCTGACCGTATATGACCTAGGCTCGACATTGAATTGATTGAACAACCAAACTAGATGGGACAAGATTGAAGGAGCGGTGGACCAATTCAGGGTGTGACTAAGAAATTAAAGATAGTTGAGTGGTGATTATTATGGCGATAATATTGTTCCATGTGCTAATTAATATGATTGGTTATTCTTATGGGAGTGCATAAAGAATAAAAATTCCCTACCCACTTTTCTACAAACACCCACCAAGAAACTATATACAACAACACTCTTTCTCACCGACTAACGACGCACCCACAAACAACCTACAAGTTTCTACTACACTAAAACTATATACGACTACCCATTCTCTCGTCCGACTAACCACTCACCCAGAAACAACCTACAGCTATAGGATTATCTAAAAAACAAAAAAAAAGAATTATTTAAACTACCTACTCGATCACCACAACTACTAAAGAATTATCTATAAAAAGGATAATTTATGTACTAACAAAAGAGATGAGAGAGATTTCATAGGAAATATTAATCTTTCACCTCTCAAGTCAAAATATTACTAAACTCCATATATAGCTATGGAGATCAATTATGTATCTAGCTTATACAAATGTAGAAATATATATACACAAAAAATAATGGAGTTGTCGAGCCAAAAAAGACTCATAATTTTTATCGGTTGACTTCCACGTAAAAATTGACATTGTCACACACACACACATAAATATATATAGTTAAAATGATGATGGAGACCACAAATACACACATACTATACGACACATAAAGAGTGTATTGGAGATAGCTAGATATATATGATGTGATAGTGGCCGGGATTGATATGGAATGAAAATATGCACATACATTGACGATATCTTGTGTGGACCGGATTGGATTTATCATAATCAAAAGTCAAATTACCTCACAAGCAAGTTTAGAGAAAATTAAAATATAATACATTGAGAGCAACCCAGTCAAGTTCATTAGGTTATTATTAACTTGGTAACTTACAATTTCGACTCCCAACAAGAGCAATATAATGTCTTATGAAACCAAATTCAACAAATATTTTTTAAGTATAGCATTAATGACATCTCATTATGTATTGCTCATCATTTGTTCATTCTTAGTTATAAGAACCACATTTTTTTCCCAACAATTTAGATGGGTAGGTAATATTTGTGGTATGTAGCTGTAAGAACCCCACAACACTATGATCCTTTAATTTGGTTGGCTCAAAACGTACCATTATTAGGAGCTTGTACATGTGAATATGTCGTGCTACTATTTATATTGTTCGTATGATGTTTAACGTGCAGTGCGAGTTACGTGTCAATAGAAACCGCACGTCCTAGTCTTTTCGCCATTGAATGCCAGGTTGATTTGCAGCATCTCATGAAACCTGTCATGTTAAGCTTTTGTGACAATCAATGTTAGTTCCGTTTCAAAAATGTTAGGAAATATGATAATTGAATTGAGTGCAAGTTATATATACCAAGGAAATGTAACGATAAAAACATTTTAGACGAGTATGACATATACGCACTCTCCAACATATATGTAAATCTTCAACAAAGAAATGGGTTACATATATCATCTGATCTGTAACTTTTTGAGCAAATGCATGTCAAATACTCTCAAATAAGTAAAAACGCACATGTTATATTTACATCATATGTTAATGACAATGATTCTTTTAATTAGGTTTGTTTTGTTGGTTTCGTTTTGTATATATGTAATAGCAATATAATATTATATTGTAGCAAGGTGTATTTAAAAAATATAAGGGTTAAAAATATTATATTTTTAAATATTAGTTAGGTCAAGTAATTAATTAATTTTTTCAAAATGGGTTTTGATTAAAATTGAAATAAATAAATAAATAAATAGGTAGATTTATTCTTAACTACAAATGCAACTTAAATTTACTTCATTCAATATGCTTTGCGTTACTCCTATATTATGCCTTATAGTTCCAAAGTCTTAATTTATTGCCAACCGTGAATAATGAGATCGATATATTTAATTTACAAATTGCAGTCTCCCTCAGCTCGGAAGTCTTGGACAAGAACAAGGGTTCTACATTGAGCCATTCCAAGCTCTTTAGCATGCAAAATAGAAGTTTTCTTATACTGATATTCTGCAACCACTTGTACCGATTAGGCCTATCTACTACTTAGAAATTATTTAAGATTTTGGGTTTAAATTCTAAAACAGTCCCTTTGAAAATATCATACAATACTTATTTATTTACATGGTTGGAAAATGTTCTTTTATATCAAATGGGATTTAGGCATCTTGAGGAAATGATCAAAACGCTGCTTAAAAGGCATTGAAGGTCCTACCAGGAGTCGAACCCAGGTCGAAATGATCAAAACGCTGCTTAAAAATAAAAGCATTGAAGGTCCTACCGGGAGTCGAACCCAGGTCGCTGGATTCAAAGTCCAGAGTGCTAACCACTACACCATAGAACCGTTGACGTCTACATTCGATCTGTAAATATACTTAATAGAAACGATAAAATTGTTAATGCGTTAAGATTCTTTTAGGGCAAAATAATGAAACCCAAGTACCCAATAAGGAATTAAATATAGTTTTAATAAATATTGTCCCAATTGATTTGATGAGATATAGTTTTTAAATGTTTATACTTAATAGATTAAATAATATTTTTTTAGGGTGAGATATATTTTTGTATTCAGAATTAAATATTGTTGTATTTATGATGAGGGACAATATTTGTGGAAATTTCAATATAATAAGAAGAACTAAAAAATTATATGCTGATAGAAAAAAAAAATTCTAAGACTATCAAACCATTTTTATTCATAATAATTTATAATTTTACTATTTGATATTCTATTATTTTCTTTTAAAAAAATTAAACAATTGTTGGCACACTCACCTATTATGCAAACATGGGTTAAGTGTGCAAAGGATTATGATACAATTATTTTTTATTCAAAGTAGGACAATGCTGAAATATGGGGTTGTGTGACACGAAAAGGGACAAGCGACCAAGACTTAGGTTGTCACATGGTAGCCTTCAAACCTTATGCAGCTCAAACTTGAATCCACATCTTATGTGACTGTGTTGGCTAAGCGCAATGTTACACATACTGCAACTATATGACACAATCATGATGTTGTACTTTATTCAATTGTGTTAACCTAGGCGCAAGAGCACGCACCTGGTGCGATTGTGGAGCGAGGGGCATTGCGACATCGTCAAGGCATAACTCACAGACCCCTTACAATGTCATCGTCACAACTAATACAACTAATACAATACATTATTCACTATTTGTTAAACAACCTAATAAATAGTTGAAGTCCAAAATAAGAATAAATGTACAAACTCGAAAATATTTTAAATTTAAACATTCTAGTCGTACATATTTTTATTAGTATTTTGTATATTGCTAAATACTCTTTTCAATTTGGTAGAATTTTCAGAAATGCACAAAATTGTAGCCGGCGCGGCTATGGAGTATAACAGTCGGGATAATCGTGAAGAGACCTCATCTACAATATCCGTCGTATATACCGTTGACCTTTCAATCTTCCGATCGATTGAAAATGGAGGAGAAATACAAATCGCTGAACGTAATTCACAAATCTGCAAATTCTCGGGTCGTTACCGTATACCTGAACCGGCCCGCACGCTTCAATGCTCTCTCACGCGACTTCTTCACGGAGTTCCCTAAAGCCCTCGCATCGCTCGACGAAAGCCCCAACGTCGCCGTCATCGTCCTGGCCGGAGCCGGGAAGCACTTCTGCTCCGGCATCGAGGTCGATACCCTAGGCTCGGTCGCTGGTGAATCGCAATCGTCTGATCCTGGCCGCACGCGCGAGAAGCTCCGACGTGACATCAAATTTATGCAGGACGCGGTGACGGCGATCGAGAGGTGCCGGAAGCCTGTGATCGCCGCGGTTCACGGCGCCTGCATCGGCGGTGCGATTGATATCATTACCGCCTGTGACATTAGGTACTGTGCGGCCGATGCTTTTTTCTCAGTTAAAGAGGTTGACCTGGCCCTTGCAGCTGACCTCGGGACCCTCCAGAGGCTTCCGAGTATAGTCGGGTTCGGAAATGCGATGGAGTTGTCTTTGACCGGCAGGAGATTTTCGGGATCGGAGGCTAAGGAGCTAGGCTTGGTTTCTAAGGTTTTCGGTACCAAGGAAGCCTTGGAGGAGGGCGTAAGAGCTATTGCTGAGGGTAATTTCCTTTGAATTAATCCTATTTGCAATTTTCCTAATTGTTCTCTTTAATTAGTTTCATGATAAGATCAATGAGTTAATGAAATTGCTTACAGGTAGCACTTGTGTTGGTCTTCTATTGCATTTAGCTAATGCTCCAAAATCTACTTGCTTTGTATATGGTTATCATTGCTAAAATCTGCAATTCTTCATATATCACTATATCTGCATGTGATTTAAAGAATTGAAGGGTTCTTTGTACTTGGCTAGTGTACTGTGTTGCCACTACTCTTTGGGTTCTTCATGTCATGATAATTTTTTTGCTGTAATTATTAAAATTTTAAAATGACATGAAATGTGTTTATTAGGTCCATTGCATGATATGGTAATCAGTTTTATATGCGATCCGGTCTGAACCCCTATGTTATGAACACATCGTACAAACGAATGCTATTACCTATCAATCTTTTGATAAATCAACCTGCAATTCTGAGACCTTTGGCTTTTACTGAATCAGATGTTTCCTTGTTACTCGAACAGAGAAGCAAGATCATTTCAGAATGATTTACACATAGAACAGATTCCTGCTTAGCTCGTACTCTTACACTCTTCTTTCGTCTATCATCCTTTTAATTGTCATTTATGTGTTCCTCTTTAAGAATCCTTAAGTTGTATTCATGCCACATGGAGCATTAGTCGTAAAGAGTGCATGTAATGCCCCTGCTGGCCCAATCCAGCAGAAAGTGGTAAGTCTGCTGTGATGCAAGAGGGGCTTCATCGAGCAATTGCAATTTGCATCCTTCCTATAATTCACGAGCCACGGGTGTGGCCTGTGGTTTTTAACAAAGTTATGCAAATTGATGGCATGCAACACACAACTACAGCGGTTCAAGAGCTCTTTGTGGTAATTCATTTGAAGTGTGGCTTTAAAAGTTGACATGTAGCTGTAGTTTATGCTGTATGGCAACAAAGGAACTGAACTGACCCCAAAGAGTCCAGTGTGCACAAAAGTTATTGATCAATGATATTATCAGGAGCTTGCATGGGGGGGCAACTGTAATAACTAAGAGAATCAGGAACTTAGGATTTTATGCAGCAAAATCTTTATTGACGAATCCTTTGTTTCCATCTACACCATACTTATCCGGAAGACATAATTGCTACTCCGTATATTTTAAGATTTCGAAAAACAGCTTTAAATGTGCTGCAGCAATAACATTCGCTTTGGCTGTACATTGCAGGAATAGCAGCAAAGTCTCCCCTAGCTGTCATTGGAACAAAAGCCGTGTTGTTGAACACCAGAGATTTGACAGTGGAGCAAGGTCTAGACTACGTCGCAACATGGAACTCTGCTGTCCTTCCATCCGATGATTTGAAAGAGGCAGTCTCAGCTCAAAGAGAGAAGAGAAAACCGGTATTTGCAAAACTATAGAGTTCGACTGAAGGCTATACGCGCAGAAAAGGATTGCACCCTAATTCTAACGCCAAACCGCCCTTGCCCTGGAGCTTGGTAGGTTTGTGTGCAGAGAACGTTCAAGGATTGTGGGCGTTTTGCAATACATGAATGTCTATCCTGGGATTCACAGATTGGACAACTATGTAAAATTCTTAGTTTCATACTTATCCTTTGTAGCATCAAATGCCAAGTCTACGATTGAATGGATATTTCCTACTTAAATGAGACATGAAAATTCTTATGTTAGCTGAAATATTGTCATTATTTGACCAGCAGCCGTTAAAGAAAAGATATGTTAAAGTTGTGATAAGATCGATACGCTTAAACGCCTAGAAATATTTATGTACAATGCAAAATTAGTTTGGAGTTCTAGTATATAGATTTCCAGTCAATATTAACTTAGGCAAGAAATAATAAGTTATCTTTATCATATGAATCTCAAGAAAATATCAAGTAAAAGTAGAGAGTTGAATTTGGGAGTTCAAGTAATATTTTTCATTAATTTGGGCATCAACAATAAAATGTAACTTCTATAAACAACAATCATTTATCAAATTAACTCCAACCAAGTTGATTGGACAATTAAACCACAATGTTCGAAATTTGATTCCGGTAGAAACTGTCAATTGGTCTTCTTAGTTTGAGATTTATACAATTTAGATTGGTTGTCCTTTGTTAGCTGATTTATTTTCTTGTGATCATTTTTCAACTAGAGTTGGTTTGAACCAGTCAAGTATAAGCAATCTAAGTTAATTTATCTTATTGTGATCTTTTGCTGGTTAAAGTTTCAAGACATGCTAATCAAAACAATACTTAAATAAAGTTTTTTTTTTCTAAGTTATTACAAGATCAATAGTAGCTAGAAATATTTAATTTATTAACAAGTCAAAATTAGTTAGGAGTTAGGACATCAACAACAAAATAATTTTTTTTTATAAACAATAATAATCTATCAATTGGATTGTTAGACACAGAGGATTAACTTGATAAATTATGATTGATTAACTATTGGGTTTTTTTTTTCCAAAACAAAAAATATTTAATTTAACACTCTCAAAGCCTAACTAATCAACTCACTGAAAATAAATTTATAAATTTAAAGTACAAATTTATTATTACCGTATCACATCAACAATATTTTCACGGTTAAAAGTAATTCTATTTACAAAATGGAATTGTTATTGTGATTAAAAATAAAAAGAGTTAATTCCAGCAATGGTCCTCCGACTATGTTGATTTTCTAAAATTAGTCCCCGACTTTTAATTTGGACAATTTAGGTCCCTTGACTTTCAAATTCTTTCCAATGTTGGTCATTTCGTCAAATTTTGGTTAAATTGAGGTCAAATGAAGGGGTAAAATTGTCCGTTCACTTGTATACTCGTATTTCTTCTGTCCTATACGCTATATATATGAATATAATATCAGTCGAAGAGACATTGAATGTGATTATTTGGCTTCGATTGAGACTTCGACTGAGATTATATTCATATATACAGCGTATATGATAGGAGAAATACGAGTAATAATACACTAAACATGTGAACGGACAATTTAATCCCTTCATTTGACCTCAATTTAACCAAAATTTGACGAAAGGACCAACATTGGAAAGAATTTGAAAATCAAAGGACCTAAATTGTCTAAATTAAAAGTCGGGGACTAATTTTGAAAAATCAACATAGTCGGAGGACCATTGCTGGAATTAACTCAAAATAAAAATTATGATCTGAGAGTACGGTAATAAGTGGAGCCCAGCATTCAAGGTTACAGTGTGTAATGTTTGGTGTTGGGTCTTCGTGAGAAGTTGAAAGAAAAATCCAGAAGAAGAAACCATATTTGCTGTACACTGCACACGTGATGGTTTATCATTGCATTGTTATTTTGTTTTTTGTATACACACGTAACACATACATTCATACATACCTCCTAAACTATCGGTGGATCCAAGATTATCCTAATTCTCCACCCTTTAAAAACCCATCTATCCATTACCAGAATCAAACGTCTTCATTTTTCTCTCCATTTTCTTGCAACAACAACAACCATAATGGCCGTCAAGGCTGTTCGTGTTTCAGAAGTCGCCGTTCTTGATCAACTCCCAGAAAACGCTACATTGTCCTTCTCCACCTCTTCCTGGTTCGCCCAATGTCTCACCTTTTTTATTATTTTTTTCTTGGAATTTCTAAATGATTATTTGGGTGTGATTATTTGGGTGTGAATTAATGGGGGTCGGTTTTGGATTTGTGTCAGGTGGAGAAAATGACGGAAAAAGAGGCGACCGGAAAAAGAAGTTTGTGGTGATGGGACACCGAGGGAGCGGGATGAATATGCCGGGGTTTTCTGATCGGAGAATGAGAGCTATCAGAGAGAACACACTCCGGTCCTTCATCAACGCCGGAAAATTTGATCTTGATTTCGTTGAATTTGACGTTCAGGTGTTAATGGATCGTTTTTCTTGAGAGTAGAACGTGTAACTTTATAGTTAATCGGATTATATCTCTTTCTTGAAGTGGTTAAGGTCATTAGGTGAAAGAGTAAACCAAAATGTGTTTGCAGGTAACAAAGGATGGCTGTCCGGTTATTTTCCATGATGTATTCCTCTTTACTGAAGAAAAGGTCAGTTCATTAATTACTTCTATCATAATGCTATCAAAAAATCTCATCTTTATCAGCTCTCAACTTGCCCACAAAAGGGGCAATTCCATTCCCCAGGTAGATAAATTATTTATTGTGATTCAACGGTTTATTAGGTAGAAAGATTGGGCACCATGTTTATGAGGAACCCACCATGTTAAATAACTTGCATGCAATTGGCATGTTTTCGAAATAACATTTAAATTATGTATATACAGTTAATGAATTAATATATTATGCTTCGACCAGGTCACAATGCAAGATAAATTCTGGTTCATGGATTCTGATAGTGTTCAAAATCTCCTGTCCAGGAACTAACTGAGTTGCTCGTGTGCGAGCTCTGAATTGCCTTATATGGATTGTTGTTGTTTTGTTTTCAGGGCGAAATTGTTGAGAAGAGAGTTACAGATCTCACTTTAGATGAGTTTCTTTCCTATGGACCTCAGAGGAATGAACAAAATGTAATGAAAATCACTAATTCTTTCCAAATCTGACTGCAAGGCTATGGTTATGGAGTTTATTCTGCAATTATTTTTTGGTTGGAAACAGGTGAGAAAGCCTCTATACAGAAGAACAAAAGATGGGAGAATCGTTGAGTGGGAGGTTGAAGATGATGATCATCTATGTACATTGAAAGATGTGTTTCAGCAAATCAGTCCTTCTCTGGGCTTTAACATTGAATTGAAGTTTGATAACAACAGGGCTTATACAGAGGAAGAACTCGATAGGGTCATTCGAGTAACCTTGCAGGTATGGTGGCTCTTAAGTGTTGAACATATATAGTATATATAAACAAACAATTTAAGCTTTTAGTTGAGACAGAACACGTTTGTTTTATCTGGTTTGCAGGTGGTGTTTGAGCATGGTGAAGAGAGATTGATAATGTTCTCGTCTTTTCAACCCGATGCAGCCCTTTTAATTCGAAAGCTGCAGAATGTGTACCCTGTAAGCGGTTTAGCCTTGGGGCAAATATTTGTTTTCTCCTTTGAGTGTATTCTGACATGCCGGGTATCTCCAGGTTTTCTTCCTAAGCAATGGAGGGAATGAAATCCACTCGGACATCAGAAGAAACTTGTTAGACGAGGCGATGAAGCTATGCTTGGGAGGTGGCCTGCAAGGAATTGTCTGTGAGGTGAAAGCCATCTTGAGAGATCCAAAAGCCATTGCAAGAATCAAAGACTCCAATCTTTCCCTGATAACATATGGCCAGCTCAAGTAAGTTGCAAACTGCAGATCTCGGGGCAACCCTAACTGGTCAGACAGTTAATTTAGTAACTCCTAGCTGGAGCTGCCTATTGACCTATTCGATTTGAACTGGTTAATTATGGATAACCTAGACTAGGCTGGTTTATCTCCTTGGCCAGCCAGGGTCATAAAGTAGGGTTTACCCAGTGCACATTCTCAGGTAGTGGTTGCGGGTTTCATTCGTCACCTAATAAAACCAATCTTATGAAAAACCATTATTGCAGCAATGTGGATGGGGTGGTGCACATGCAATACAAGATGGGGGTTGAGGGAGTGATTGTGGATGTTGTTGAAGAGATTATTGGAGCTGTTTCAGAATTCAAAGAATCAGATAGTGGTGAGAAAAGGCATTTGTGCAGAGAGAAATTGAAGAAAATGGCTCACTGCACTGAGGAAGAAATCTCCAGTTTATTCAGGCTTGTCCCTGAACTAATGCAACAGTGTTGCAGTTCCTCTCAATAGTGTTGAGAGTTGTTTCATTCAGAAAACCAAAAAAAAAAAAAAAAAAAACCTTAATTTTGTAACATTACATTAACATACTGTGTGTATAACATACTGGATGGGATGGTGTGGAAAATAGGTCAAAGTAGGGTTACAAGTTGTGTGTAAGTGTATTCAAATGCTATGTGTATATAGGCCATAGCTAAACTCATAGGTTGATGTCTAGTAATGTATACAATGCAATTATTGCACTTGTAAGAATTCGGAATAGATGTTGGGCTTGTTTGGTTATCAGCGGTTAGCATTTAGCGTTAGCGGATTGTGTGAGCGGTTATCAAACAGCGGAATGTATAGCGGGTTTGACAAGCAGATTGTATTAGCGGTTTGTAAAAAGATGTTTGGTAAAATTAGCTGTTTAGATTAGCGGTTAATATGTAAAATGACCTAAAAGGACATTCATATTATTATTATTATTATTATTATTATTATTATGTAATAATAAAATAAAATTTACAATAACAATTACAACAATAATTACAAGAATAACAACAACACCACCACTACTATTACTAATAATAATAATAATAATACAAAACAAAAAAAATATTAAAAAATTAAAAAAAAAAAGAGGACGTAAATGATGTGGGATATGATCCCACATCGAAAAGTTTTGGAAGAGGAGCACTTGAGCTCCTCTATAAAAGAGGAGCAATGCTCCTCTTCCAAACTTAATTACGGCTTCCCATATATGATTATGAAAGGCTTCAGAAGTGGTGAAGCATTTAAGGCTAGAAGCCTTTCGGCTTCTTAGTTTAAGTTTTTTTTTTTTTTTTTTTAAAATAAAGTAAGGGTGTTTTGGAAAAAATAACATTTTTCCCAAAATGCCAAACTCAAACGCTGCTATATTAGCAGCGTTTGAGTTTTCAGCGGTTTGGAGCAAACTGCTGCTAATCAAACACTCACTTTGGCATTTTGACCTTGGTCAATACGCCAAAGTTAGCGGATCCGCCAAAAATTGGCGAATTCGCTATTAACCAAATATGCCCGTTGTTGAAGTAATACTATAATCACTATTGATGTTGTTGAACTAATACTATAATATTAAATTTAATATTATGAAAAATTAAATAAAAAATATTTTAGTTAAGTCTCGTTAATTAAACTAGACACAAAATTGGACGGAAGGAGTAATAATGATGAGTAAATTTGTAATATAGTACTAATTTATTGTATTATATTTTTCTAAAACAATTAACAATTAAATAATATTGGTTTTGACGAGCAAAAATCAACACAATTACAACCAAGTACAGAGTCCTATACTTAAAACTCTCCTAAACTCAAGGAGTTTAGTAAATAATAATTATTGTATTTTGTATTAAGGTGCATACATTAACATGCATTTAACATATTCTTTTTTTTCCTTTAGTCAATAGTTATATCGTTGAGTAATTTTTCAAGTTTTTAAATCTAAATTCTAAAAAGTAAAAGAAAAAGGGCCCCCAGTTCTCGCGTGCGTCTGTAGCGTTGGCCGATCGGAGGGACATTGGACAAGAAGGACCTAGGACAGTAAAAAAGGTAATTATTCAGCTAACAAAAATAAAACTAAAAATTAAAATTAATAATTAAAAAAAAAAAAAAAAAAAAAAACAGAACTTTCTCTAATCCCCTCTCACGATTTTTTTTCACCCATTTCTGAAAAAATATACGGAGAGGAAAAAAAAAACACAAAATTCTAATGTTAACGCATCCAACGGCTGATAATCATCTTGGCATTCCCAACGCTCCAGATCATCCTGTCGTCCTCCCTTTGTACACAGGTTTCGAGGGCTTCGCTTTCGGCCCCAAGACAGTGAGACCAGCTAACCTATGGCAATCCGTCGACGTGGCCGTGGGTCCCGTCTACTTTCCCTCTTATAGTACAGTATTTTCTGTAGAGACAGAGATTTAGAGAGAGAAAATGTATTAAAGAATTTCAATTTTAATTCATCAATAATCTAATCCTACAAACGGGGTGTTTGGCAAACGGCTGATAGCTTATAGCTGATAACTGGTTGGTTTAGCTAGTAGCTGATGACTGATTGCGTTAACTTATTTGACCAGCTGGTTGTATTAGCTGGTTATAAAAAACTGTTTGGTAAATTAGCTGTTTACTAGTAGCTGATTGAATGTAAAATGACATTTAAGGGTATTATTATTATTATTATAAAATAACAAACACACCACCCATTTAAAAGTAAATCCCATTGATCTTAAATGATAAAATAGTCAATATACCCATTGTTCCCAACCAGCTGATACAAAAAGCTACATTCATTAGCTTTTCAATTTTCAGCTTATTGACCCAATAAGCCAAGACCAATAAGCCATTTACCAAACACTTCAAAATAGCTTATTGGTTGGTCAAAAAGCTAAAGTTGGTCAAATAAGCTAAAATTTGGTTTATAAGCCAATAACCAAACACCCCCTATTTGATTGGCAATTGTTATGTTGTGGACCCAGGTCTACTTTGCAAGGGCTTTTGGATCGTGTTTTAACTATTGTGCTAAATAAGTTTTGATTTTTAATTTTATCAGAAATATTTTTATAAAAAAAAATAATTCCTTACTTTGTATGACTAGATTTTCGATAAAAAATATCGTATGACTAGTTAAGTTAAGAAAAAATATTCATCGTATTTTCAAGAATATGTGGTATACACTTTTAAATTATTTTTTGATTAGTCACTAAATGTAATTGTAGTTAGAGTTATTAAAACTTGACTAGAAACTCACCATTCGAAGAGGTCAATCTTATATTATGAACCCTCATTTAAAATATAATATTTTTTATAAAAAAATAATTCCTTAATTTTGTATCACTAGTTTTTCGATAAAAAAAAATTGTATGACTAGTTAAGTTTTTTTTTTTTTTAAGTAGTACTGACTCTGTTACAATGTAGTATCTGTTTATAGTTACTTTCTCAACCTACTAAAACACAACGAGTCAACATTTGCCTCCACTAATGACTAGTTAAGTTAAGAAAAAACATTCATGGTAGTTTCAAGAATATGTGATATGCACCTTTAAATTAATTTTTGATTAGTCACTAAATGTAATTGTAATTAGAGTTATTAAAACTTGACTAGTAACTCACCATTCGAAGAGATCAATCATTATATTATGGACCCTAGTTCAAAATATAATTTGTGTCAACAAGGTAAGGTGGGTTGAGAAAATCTCAACACAACCTAAGTTACCTTGGAGAGTTGGATCACGAGTTTGACAGGTTAATGTTTATATATTATATGCTCAACACGCCCATTTTGCTTACAATAGTTGGATTGTACATTTCTATTTATATATTATATATTATATGCTCAACGCACCTGTTTATGTGTGCGGGCGGTGACGTATAGATTCATTCATACCCATGACATTGTGTATGAGACTCTGATACCCAATTAAAGAATGTGTTTCATTTCAACTAAAAGTCTAAATTCATAATTAAGCTATACATTTATGTTTATATATTATATTTTTCGCGAGTACAACAATAAATTGGAATTTTATAATAGGACTGAGCAGCAGTGTTTTTTTATTTTTATTTTATTTTTTTTTATCAACTGAGCAGCAGTGTTTTAAAAGCTATTTTTGTAATGCCGTGGCTGACAATAATTGCTCCCAACTTCTTGCTTCTTTAATAGAGATTTTAAACTAAGTACAATATTAACTTCTTTTATTTTGTAGCTTAGCATTTTTGGTGTCATAGCCAAAGACTGACTGCATTTGAAAACTCTGGCTTTTCTCCTACTCATATAGAAACCTTGATACCAAATGACCAAAATACCCTCCATATTTGAATTTTGAAGTAGGTTGATGAGGGGCCAAAGTTGCCCAATTTGGACATAATTGGGGACTATGTTTATTTGCATATTGTAACCAATTACAAATTATTTAACTAAAAGTATAACTTTCACATTACAATATGAGTATAATATGGTCTTATATTTTTATAATTTTATTGTTGAATACGGGGTGGGATACAGAGGATTATCTACCACTGCTTATAATCTTTCTAACACTATGAATACCTCTCTTATCCTCTAGGTAAGCTCGATTCAATTCTCGTGATATATTGTTCATTTCCTTCCAACCAACACCACTCTCTCTAGCTATCTTGACGAGGCTATCGAGTATTGACAATACGACAACTATGTACAAATTACACAAGAATCGTTATTTTATTTGCTCATGAAATGTTAAGTATCTCATATAGTCATATTAAAGAATTTTGCAAATCATTACATAATCAAATACATCATATTTTTGAAGAACTAAAAGTTTAAGCAATAACATTAATTTAATAAAGTTGAGATATTTAGACATTTTCACAACACATTAATTAGCTTATGAGTTATGATTGATACAATTACATGCATATAAATATATTTAAAATTTTTATTTAAAAAGTTATTTCCAATGATAAAAATTTTGATTTTATTATAAAAAAATAACATTTTTATAAATAGTGAAAAGTAAAAATTGTATTTTTTTTTTTGCAACCAGTAAAAATTGTATTTTTAGTGATGGGCATTAAAAAAATTCTGGAAAAATAAGATAGGGAAAGTAATTATTAGGTGTACGAATGAAAGGAAACAAAGCAGAAAAGAGTGGGGATTCTGGGAATAGATAAAAGGCATAAAGCTCGCATGCCGCCTCCCCATTCTTTCTTCTTCTTCTTCTTCTACTCAACTACTGACTAAACAACGTCACATTTGAGGAAAAGAAACCAACAGTTATACCTAATACTTAACATAATTTCTTATTTTAATGTAGACAAAATCCTCATTAGTTTTCTTTTCACCCCTGCTGATTTTTATTTTTATTTTTCTAAAAAAAATATTTTCTTTTTTCCTTCTTTGAGGGAGTTTTATGTATGAATGGTTTAAGGAATATGTTTGTGGTTGGTCCCCCATTCTCTCATGAGCCTTCTTCAAGCAAATTTTTGATTCCATTGACAAAAAAGGGCTTTTTCTAAGCTCATTATACTTGTGTTCTCTACCCTCCATCTTTGAGACTTGAGTGTATGTGGGTATTTGACTAGTGGCTTTGATTCTCCTGGGGATATTGTATTCTTTTAGGGGATTAATTCCTTCTTTCTTCATTGTGAAGATTTTGTGACAGGGATTCTGTCTGCTACTACATATATTTTATCCCTTACATTGGAGCTTAGCTGGTTTGGTTTCTTTGGGCATTTTTTTTTTCTGTAAAGTTGGAGACTTTTTGTGTTTTGCAGCTTCAAGATTCCTTCAGAGAATGTGATAACCCCACACCCTCCACTCTTTATCTTCCCCTTTTGTACAGAGTGTGAAGCTCTATGGGCATTTTCTTGAAGAAATTTGGAGCCTTGCTAAGTTTGTATCTTTGTTTTGGTTGCTTTTCAAAACCCTAAGAACAGGTGGTTTCAGTTTATGCCAGGGGTTTAGCTTAAACGCGTGTACATCAAGCTGTTATGGTGAGTCTTTTGTGACTTTTAAGTTTTAAGGCTTTCTTCTGAGACTACCTTAGCTGTGGGAGCTTTAAGGTTTGTATGGGGAAGAAGATGAGAAACCTTAGCTGCAATTCTTGCAGCATAAGTGTTAAGGTAGTGTTTTTGTTGTGCATTTTGTGCTTGGATATGAGTTGTGTGCAATGCCAATCATGGGTAGTCAAGGATAACTCAAGTGAGCCTCCTGTGCCCCCTATTCCACCTCAAATTAGGAAAAAGTTTCAGAGGATTCTGCTGAGTATTCTGCTTGGAACCTTAACAGGCTTGATTTCTGCTCTTCTGTTTGCTTGGCTAGTTAGGTGCTTTGTTAGGTATATCAACAAAGCCCCAATTCTAAAGGGTCCTGTTGTGTTTTCCCCCAAAATCCCTCCCAAGACTCTGCAAGCTGCTCTTGCGAATCAACCCGAGTTGCTTGGCTCAAGCCCTAATGGAAAATACTACAAGACTGTTCTTGATAATGGGCTAACTGTTGCAGTCAAGTGGCTCGAAACCTTCGAATCCGGCTCCCCCGAGACTCAGAGCAAATCTGTTAAGAGGAGGGTGCAACAGGAACTTGAGGTGCTTGCTAGCCTAAGGCACAGGAATTTAATGAGTTTAAGGGCTTATGTTCGAGAATCGAATAGGTATTATTTGGTTTATGATTACATGCCCACCGGGAGTCTCGAAGATGCACTGAGTAGGGTTAGGGAAAATCAGTTGGAGCTTAAGTGGGAAGCCCGGCTTCGAATTGCAGTTGGGATTGTTAAGGGGCTTCAGTATCTTCATTTCACCTGTAACCCTAGATTTTTGCACTGCAATTTGAAGCCTTCCAATATAATGTTGGATGCAGAGTCCGAGCCACGGTTGGCTGATTGTGGATTGGCTAAAATCATTCCTAACTTTGATCGAGCAGCATCAAGCTACAGCCCTCCCGAGTCTTACCAGAGCTGCAGGTAACGACCAAAACTGTGCTCTCACATAGGCTTCGTTTCGAATTGATGACATACTTTGGAGTATTTGTTAATTGTGCCCGTTATTCATTTTCAACTTTGCTATCTCGACCTGTTAAATGCTTTGACAATGATGGTTCTTTCATAGTGATTCTTGTTGATCAATGATAATTAATCCTACTTACAACCTTTCATGGTATGGTATGGCATGGCACTGAGTTTTGTTTGGTTGCTACTAAATTTTCAGTTACTTGGACAAAATTCGTTATGACAAATTATATCTGTCAAATTCATGGTTTATATTTGAACCAACAAATTCCCAGTATTCCATTTCTCCATTTTCTGGTATTGTCTGTTTACGAGTGAGAGGGATTGATCAAGGGAGGGCGAGAGGGGTAAGTTGTCCGAGACAAACTGCAATGGAATCGATTTTTGTTTGAGTTGTGAGTTGTGACTTGCGAGTATGAGAGAATTGAGAACGTCTTCTGGATCTTAGATTACTTGTGTTTGCTATAAATAAAGCATCCGTGGCAAAATGAACAGATACTGTATTGTAATAGAGTCAGTAGTATTCAAAAAAAAAAGCATCCGTGGCAAAGGAATTGATTGGATTAGTTTCGTGTGTACCTATTTCTTGCTGGTTGTGATTTCTTCGTTTTTTTACTATGCAAATTTATTTAGATTGTTTCTGAAACTGGACAAGCACTGATGATTTGTGATGATTTTACAGTAGGTATACTGACAAGAGCGATATCTTCAGCTTTGGAGTCATATTGGCTGTTCTATTAACTGGTCGAAACCCAATGGATCCGTTTTTCAACGATGCATCGAGCGGAGGAAGTCTGGGGCGGTGGCTGCACCGCCTGCAGGAAGCAGGCGAGGCTCGGGAGGCATTGGACAAGAGTATTCTCGGGGAGGAAATGGAGGAAGACGAGATGCTAATGGCAGTAAAAATAGCCGTTGTATGCTTGTCCGACATGCCAACCGATCGCCCCTCCAGCGACGAGCTCGTGTCAATGCTGACGCAACTAAATAGTTTCTGAAGATCGATCCCTCCCTCTGGTGCCAAGTACGTTGCTGAGAGAGCTTTAGGTTGTTTTCGGGGCTTTCTTTCTATGCAAAGTTAGTTGCTTGGGTTAGTTATGCCATGGAAACAACCATTATGCTCTTTAAGGTTTGAATGTTTTTAATGAAAATGGTTGGTTAAGGCACTGCTGGTGCTGACACAATTAGTTCTTCACTGTAACTTGAAAAATTCTGAACTCTGATGATTGAGTGGCATGTAAATGAAGTGTTGTTTGTGAAGAAAGGTGAGGATATTACAAACACATTTCCTAATTCCTTAACAGGCAAAAAAGGGGGAAATTATTATGTAAGGAGACATCTGCATTAATGGTTTCTTAACCTTATAATGGTGGTAGGGCTGGTTTGGTTGTCTGTTTTTTCAGACAACTTTTCTTCTGAAATCATTTAGTTGTTTTGGATTAACATCAACACCTTGTGTTTCTTGTTTGTCTTCATCTGGCTGCGGGATGTTCACTATTACTCTCTTGATAGAGATATAAGTGTTGGGTTGAGGCATGTGAAGGGACAAAGTTTAGCACCAGGTGACAAGGAGAATTGTTGGGCAGAGGTCTAAAAGGTCAAGTCTCGGTCACTCGAAAATGTGGCGGTGTAAGGAAATAAAATTGCACCTACGCTACGTGTTATAGCTTTTGGTATAGTTTCTGGCGTTTGATTCTACACGGGCAACTCAGTTAATTTCTAGGTAGAGCTGGTGGATTAGGGCGGCCCAAAGCCCAGCGGGCTGCGGGGCTAAGAGGGGCCGGCCAAAAAAAGCCCGCTATTTAGCAGGCCTAGGTTTTTGAAACCTACCCTTACCTAGGTAGAGGGGGGGCTGGCGAGCTTAGCCCGTTTTACCGACTCTATTTTTAGGTGATAGATTGTGGATAAGGACATATGGTCGAGCTATAGTAACAATGGTGTGCTCCTTGTGACCACTGAACACTTATCCTCTTATTTAATGAGTCGTTGAATCATTGTGATTTACTCATTTACTATCTTTTTAGGTCAGAGTGAGATTTATGGGAACGAAAAAATTTTGCCTTTTATGCCAAGGAATAAGACTAGCAAAGTAAATACTCAACACCCTATAGTGGTGTTTTCAAAAAAAAAAAAAAAAAACCCTATAGTGGTGGTGGNAAAAAAACACCCTATAGTGGTGGTGGTATGTACACTGTTAATCATGTTTGAGAAATGCTTTAGTTCTTTTGTTCAACGTATTGAAGAAAGAAAGCTTTATTGGAAAGCATAATTGTGAAGTTGTTTGAAAAAGAACTTTTATTTGACTTTAAACAGCTTTTTCTCCTTTTAATAATATTATATAAGCTCTAATGAGTTGTAAGCTAAATATGTAACCTAGTGGTGAGATCTTTAGGATAAATTGTTGTAGAACACGAGGCTTGTGATTTTAGCAAAAAAGAGTTTACTTTTTCTTAGAGTTTTAATTTTTGTGATTTTCTTGTTAATATTTTTTCGGTTGAGCACATTGTTTAAATTTTTTGTAGTATGATTTGTCTCTATTGTGTGATATGTGAGTTATTATATAAGAGGAAGATTTATCCCGTGCATATTCTTAGATAGTACTATTCAACAATGTTGGCAATCATAGAGTGTGAGTTTGATTCTTGTCAATAACATGATTTGTAATTGGATCTCTTGTGATAATCAATGTAACCTTTTTTTTTTCTTTTTTTTTTTTTTTTTTTTGAGAAAATGTAACCATTTTTTTAACCCCTAACTACTTAAAATACATCCCACAATTAATTTCTCTACAAGACTTTAAGGGTGAGGTCCACACGAACAGCTCACTTTGTATTGATTAAGTGATAGATTGTGGGTAAAGACATATAATCGAGATTGGCAACAACAAACCTAAAAGGTTAGTGAGTCACCATGATTAACTCATCTACCATCTTTTCAGATTCGTGTTTGAAGGCCTTTGAGACGAGAGATTTTACCTTTTGTGGGTAAGATTTTAAGTAGAACAACAAATCGTTTACTAAACGGGTGGTGGGCACTCAGCCAAAAAGAGTTGCACTTGGTATGTAATGCACTATGGGTGTGATAAAACTGCCTAAAAAGAATGGTTAGATGAAAGATGATCACAAAACTTGAATGCTTTTTGATGTGTGATTTAAGTGGTTAAGTCCTATTTGGGAAAATGCTCATCCTGTCAACTTTGTCTTTTATCACAAGTGTTGAGTACCAATCAGCTAACCGTGACAATCATGCATGTGATGTGCTGACACTGTTGCTATTTGGATAACAAAATTATCAAATTGACGAAATTTTGAAAATAGGAAATCACTATTTTAATCATTTGTAAGGGTTTAATTGACGAAAATTTAAACAATTCGATGATCAAATTAGTTGAAATTGAAAACTAGAAACTATATTAATAGTTTGACAACAATTAAGGGACCAAGATGACTATTTTTCCTATAGTATTAATTGTGTAGATGACATATGCCCTTTGTCCTTGTACGTTTGGCCTATCAACACCATATTTTGGGCCATAACAGTTAGTTTTAGCCTTTCAGGACCAAAACATTTGTTTGGGTTATACTCCATATTTGGTAATGGCCAAAATATATTGAGTTATTGACTTAAGTGACAATACTTTGTGAATAAAAAATGTTACTTTCTTGCGCTTTTAGACTCTTAGTTTAAGATAGTATGTATAGAAAAGATCATCTCTAATATAAAAAAGTGTAGATTAATTTTATCCATCCATATGAGTTGATCTACAGCTAGAAAATAAGAAAAAGAGAGAAAGAAAAGTATAGTGGCATTCGCGTAATTTCAATTTTAGTCATTAATTATCGTGGTATTGTCACATTTAGTCATACTCTTTTAATTTTGCATCATTGCATCATTTACTTTTATTTACTTGCTACAATTAGTTGGTTTAATAAATAGTTAATATCCAATTTAGTCATCGATTACAGTGATTTTTCTCAATTTAGTACTGTTGTCCTAAACGTTTTATTGTGTTTAATTAGGTCTTCAAAAAAAAAACTTTGATGGTTTTACCCAATTGAGTTCTATGTTATGATAGTTTGGTAATTTCACAACTATTAATACCCAATTTAGTCATCAACTTGAGTAATTTTACTCAAGTTAGTCTTCGACTATAGTAGTTTTACCTAATTTAGTCATCGACAATAATGATTTTTTCTCGATTTGTCCCTTGATTCTAACAGCTGATGACTCAATTGGGTAAAACCATCAAAGTTGATGACCTAATTAAGCACAAAAAGACATTTAGGATTAAATCGATAAAAAAAACACTATAGTCAAAGATTAAATTGAGTATTAAATCGTTTAATAAATATGGTTAACATGTAATTTCATCATTCAATTAAAAGACTTTATGAGAGTGGGAGATAAATTACATGTTGGAGTAAGAAACTTGAATGATTAAATTATATGTTAGGCCTATTTGTTATAGGTTGAGTGACAAAAATTTTGAAGTTTCAAAGGTAATATTTTTACCTCACTAATTTGCAAGAGTGGCATTTATCATATTCATAGTAGAGACCACTATTTTTTAAAAAAAATCTTTTCTGTACTCTAGTAAAAAAGAAAAGAAAAAATCTACTATTCTGTAATCATATTAAGTATCAAGTAATTCGATATCAAACAATGTGTATTTTCACATGAAGAGCTCTCTTAATACCTGTTTCTATCTATTCATAAGTTTTAAACTCGAAGTCGTATTTAAGAAAAAACCAAACTTCACACAAACCATGTGTTGTTGGGTATGTGTTGTAGGCCAAGATCTTCCCTTGGAATGTGTGCATTGCTAGTGTACTATAGAGATGAAGTTATGGTTGAGTAAATTTAAGAAGTTAGGAGACTTGTGGTTCAAAAAAAGCAGGGAATTGGTTTGCCTGTGTGAGGGAGGAATGGTGGTCAGACCCTAATTCATGAGCTCCACAAGAGAATGTACAGTACCAATTGCCAGATTGTACAAATGTAAAAAAGCTGCTGCTAGTAGATAACTTTTCAGGGATCTAAATCTTGACTGAGGGAAAAGGGTATTCAACATGGGCCAAATCCACTGTTCAGGAGAAAGTATGTCTATATGATTTCAGTTACTAGATCAACAAGTGTGCCATTTCATAATCGAGCACACAATCTAGTTGGAGTTTTGTAATTCTAGTTGAGAACCATGAAACCATGACAAGATAAAATGAGCTAGCAGGAGCATAACTCAACTGGTTAACCTTTCTCTGTTGGAACTTAAAAACCGTAAGATGTATAACTCAACTGGTTAACTTAACTTTTCTCTGTTGGAACTTAGAAGCCGTAAGATGCATAACTCAACTGGTTAACCTAACTTTTCTCTGTTGAAACTTAGAAGCCGTAAGATGCATAACTCAATTGGTTAACCTAACTTTTCTCTGTTGGAACTTAGAAGCCGTAAGATGCAGGGTTTGATTCTTACCAGAGGAGATATAAAAACTTGTAAACTGTTGAGACATATCTTACGATTTACCATAAAAAATCCAGAGTTTTGAGTTGAAGTAAATGCAAGTATGCTACACTTGGAATGGGGTAATCCTTTATATGATAAGATGAGCTAAATAGTGATAATTATATGGTTATGCAAAAAATCCATCCATTGTGGATGCTATTAGTCATTGATCCACATTTCTCTATAATCATTAAGTGTTTAGTAAACCAAAAACAAGGACCATATAGCTGGATTACATCATTCCCAATTGAGGGTTTAGACTTTAGACATTACTTAAAGCATCAAGTTTATCACAAAACAATAGTAGAAAAGCCAATTGCTAAATTTATGCAACATATAGATTCTCTATTGGCAATACTCATACTGAAGCTGCCAATTCCATGCCTATTAGTACTAGGCTTCCAAATTAACAAATTGCTTTTGATACTAAGAAAGCTAATGGTTACAACTCACAAAGAACCTTGAGGTTAGCATTCAAATCTCAAAACCATAATTCTAAACTGTTCCTTGAGACAACCAAGCCTATACCAACCCATGGAAGGCGGCAGTGTCCAACAGAGCAGCTTTGATTTCGTCGGGGTGAACATCCATGGCTTGGTTACATTTCTGTTGAACAAAAAATATACGCATATCAGTCATACGAGTTATAGATTCACAAGTTTTATGTTCGTGCACTTCAATCAACTTGAGGTAGTTCTCGACGTGTTCCAGAGATCACAAGTTATATAGTGGTGAGAATAGGAATAACGGTGAGAGCCTCCTTCACTGACCCTTCATGCAAATTATTGGTGCAATTTCGATATTTTGAAAGGTTTGTGCTTTGATTGATATGTATCAATGGCGTGGGACAGGAAACTTACCTCGGCTCTAAAAATATCTAATGCAAAACCGTTGAAACAGCTGATGACTGCCTGGTGAATATCCATTCCAAGATTATCCAACGCCTTTATTGTGGAGAGTAAGAGCCCAGGTCTACGGCTGCAGAACATGTGGATATTGAAAGCATTCTCTTCTCTGAGCTCAACATGGACCTGCAATTTAACAAACCGCATAGGATATGAGAAATGAAGAAAATCTTAACGCTCATTGCACAGCACAAGACAGCTGATCTGCAACTGCAACTAGCACGATTTAGACTATTTCAATGCAAAATTAACAAAATCAAATTCCACTGCAAATGCGGGAGCTAGCTCTAATCTAAATTCAGAAAACACAAAACGGTAGACTCTTGGTGTATTTTAATTAGGTTAGATGAAAATATTAAGACATGGAAAACATTAGTAACTATCACAAACATTCTCAATCGACATGATGGCTAGGACGGACAGCGGGAAAATTTACCATAGGTGGCTGATTATTTGGGCTTGGTAACGAGGTTTTCCAAGATTCCTCCTTCACGGGAAAGGGCAGGGTAGGCATAGCAGAACAGGACGGGAGAAGTCCAGCAACAGGCGGTACAGAAGAGCCATTAGATGCCAACATCTGTAGTTCATCGTTTAGGTCCTTGATCCTCTGTAGAAGCTCCTTCAAGTAATCAATAGCATCAGCAAGAATGGAGGCCCTGTCCATCTAGAATCACAATAGGTCAATAGCAATGTTAATTTACTCAAGAATGGTCCTTTAACAGGTCAAACAATATCCATAAAAAGCAATCAACAAATTTTTTATACCCTCAAGGGAAACATAATAGTTAAAGCACAATGTCTCAAGCTAATATATTTGCAAGTTAGCAACCTGGCCAGCACAATCCAACCAAGCTAGTCAGACTGAACTTTATAATCACAAGATTATAAATTCAACTCCTAGTGAGAACGACCTATCAGCCTTCTTGATTTGAGCCAGTAAGCTATGCACAACCAAGACTGGTTTACCGGCTAAGGTCACGAAACAGTTAACTTAGTAACCACAAGTTACAAGTTTGACTCCCAGAAGAAGCAACCTATTGACCTTCTTGGATTAAACCAATCCACGTGTTTATCTTATAGTGGACTATTGTGGCCTTCTTAATTTGAGCAGATCAACTATACATAAACTAGCTGTCATTGTTATCTTTTTGTTGGCTAGAGTTACAAGGGGTTTAAGAATAAAATCATGGCAAGATTTTCCATGATTGAAGGAACTTAATAACATGCAGAGATATGAATATCCCAGAAATGGAGAGACTTAACAAGGGAAATTAATTCCATCTGACCTTGCTGATTTTAGGGACGACAGACCTAAGCATGTAAAGCCTATCGTTAAGCTTCTTTCTTCTCCTTCTCTCCGCCATAAGATTTTTAGCCGGAAGTCTCCCCTTCTTCCCTTTGGGGTCCCCGTCAATCACCGAACTATTGGCGTTCGAAATCTCCAATCCATCATTCAAGTTCTCCGACAACTTATAACTCTCCGACGGCTCGTCGGAATCCGAGTGCCACCCACTCATTCCGGTGATGTCATCGCCACCGCCTCCAATGGTAATTTGAGAATTCTCTTCTCCCGCACCACCGCGAAATTCTCCGGATTTCTGACGCATCGCCAGTCTCTTCTGGAAGAGATTCAGATTAGAGCTCCCCATCCCTGGGGATGGAGAATCAAGCGGCTTCAAAACCATCGCCCCATATCCGTCCAAACCCGGCGCGCTAAAACCGGCGCCATTGTCGAGAGGAAGCAAACGCGCCTCCGGCGGCGAAACAAACCCCAAATCGGGATCGACCCGGAAACCCGACCCGTGAAACCCCATGGAATCATTTGAATTCCAAACCGGGGCATCCGAGAACCCGGAATCGCTGAGCAAATCCAGATTATCGTCAAACGGGTAGTTGTTGCAAACCGCGCTGAGCAGAGAAGATAAGTAAGGCGGTTTCGGATGAAACGCCGTCGTTTCAAGACCGCCGCTATAACCCGACTCCATAGGATGAATCAGAGGCGGCTGCTGAATTAAGCCATGCGTCGGAATCGAAGAGAAATCACAATTCTCCTGTGAAGATGAGCCATGAAAGCTGTGGTGGAGCTGAACTCCATTATGGCTGTTCACGTACCAGGAAGCACTGTCGCTTTCACAGCTATACGGCGCCTTCATTTCTCGCTTGATACTCCCTCCAACGGCGTCGTTTCTGTTCCATGCGAACCCTTTGGCTCCTCCTTCGCCGCCATCGTCTTCATCCAAGCTCGCTTGTTGCTGTATAGGCTCCATTCTGGCCCTTCTGGGCTTCTTGCTCGAACAGAGATGAAAAATCAATGAAGATTGAAGCAGAGTAGTTGTTTTCGGGTTGAAATGGATGAGCGGTGGGGGAAGAGAAGAGGGAGGAGAGAAATGTTCATCTGCTAGGCTTGGTGTGTTCATATAGTATCAGAGTATCAGCCATCAGGCCTGCTGTTCTTCTTGGCGGGTCTTGGCTGGCAAAAGTGCGTGTCGTACTAGGGAACCCGCAAGTTTTAACGTGGACCTTAATCTACAATGTATTCTGATTCATGCGTCAAAATGACGTTATTTTAATTAATGAAAATAAACGGCTGAAACAGTACCGTTTTACGTCGTTAACTTTCATTTTATATAGACTACAGTTCCCTTAACACAAGTGTAATTCTCTTTCAATACAACTACAATTCCATTTAACATTATGTACTCAAATATGTGAAACTGTTATTCAGTTTCCTTTCAACACAACTACAATATCATTTCGATTTGACAATATACATTCAAATATGTGAAACTGTTATTCAGTTTCATTTTATATACACTGCAGTTTCCTTTTAACACAACTACAGTTTCGTTTCGATATAACTACAGTTTCATTTGATAATATAAAAATAAATGTGAGGTAGCATCTTTTAAGATGAACTGTAGTATGCTTTACGGAGCTCTGTTAAAACTTATGACAACCGTTTCTTTCTTAATGAAACGGTAGCATTTTATGATCATGCATGGTCCACCGTATAATGGCGTCGTTTCTTTTTTAATGAAACGACATCATTTTGTGATCATGCATGGTCCACCGTATAATGGCACCGTTTCCTTCTTAATGAAACGGCATCATTTTGTGATCATGCATGGTCCACCGTATAATGGCACCGTTTCTTTCTTAATGAAATGACAGCATTTTGTGATCATGTATAGTCCACCGTATAATGGCGCCTGGGGAACCTCTTGTCGCGTTCAAAGTACAATTTTACCCTTTCATACATTCTACTTGATAACGTTTTCTTTGGATTAACATAATCCGTTATTTTATGTTATAAATAGAGATGTAATACTTGTAATGACTGTTTGTCTAATTAAATACTATGATATATTGTGTATATATTCATTTGAACCACACACTGTCTGATAAGTGTGAATAATAATAATTATTGCGTTCACATTAATCCTATTGTCTATGAAAAATGGGATTTCACATTGCTCCCGATAGCTTAATTGTTTTGTTTATAAACCATTCACATTTAGAGAAAATATTGTCGAATGAAAAATGCAATGTCATGTTGGAGAGAGAAACTATGAGAGATAAATTTGGGGTTCTTCTGCAAAGGTACCAATTTCGCCCAGCGGGCGCGTGCAGTCCACGTGCTCGCTGGCTCGGCTGATAACCATACTTTTCTATTTTTTTTAATTAAATTTGTTTTAATTTTTTTCTCCCTTATCATTTTTTCTTTCCTAATCACACTTACAAAAAAACTCTTAAAAAATCGTGAAAAAACTCCAACCGATAAGAATGCTCTAACAAGTTGCGAAAAGGCACTTCACAAATCACAAATATATTACTCCGTATTTGAATAGGGTAAGCAGTTTAGTTTAGTATAGGGTAGACTTGAATGGTCAGTTCAAGTCACGGGGATGGCTTCTTCCTTTTCAATGTGTTGAACGTACCACTGCATTTTATTGCCTGTCATTTTACCCACGTTGCGCTTGACCACAATTGCTCAGCACACAATTAAATTAATCTAAAATTTTGTTTTTGTTTAATTTTATTATGGGTACTGATATACAAGTATTTAGAAGTATTTAAATCAATGCTAAGATTTATTTCCTTCATCAATTTTTAAGACAAAAACGGTAATAGATCCTTAAATTTTGCGTTCAAACTTAACAGTGGTGTGCTACTCATTTTTCACTTCAAAAACATTTTTTTTCTTATACACCAATTGATCGTACCTAGTACTATAGCATCATCTTTTTGTTGTTATACTAAGCGGCCCTTGGAAGTTTCCGGAAGGGTTTAGGTGAACAAAGCCGTAACAATTAACTTTTAGCATAAGTCTAAGGTTATAACTTTGGATTATAGCTCCAAATTAACTAGGAACAATTTTAGTGGGTTATTTTTAATTGTAGTGAAGATATTCATCAATAAGCATGGATAGACCATGAGGACCCTAAAAATGAAAGGGAAAAGTGGGTAGGCTTTAGTAGTTTTAACCCTTTTAACTATATATTTGTTGCAATTTTAGCCCTTTTATTGATGGTTTGGAAAATAATTATTAGGATTGAGAAAATATGTGTCACGTAATTTCAAGAGACCTCGTGCTATTTTAGGGTGCTCAAATATAGTTAACCCTTTTTAAAATAATTTTTATTTAAATTTATTAAAATAAAAATATTTTTAAATTCTATAACCGTCATATCAACATGTTATCAGGTCAACAGGTCAGTTTAAGTTGAATTGCATTATTTTGCCTGATTCGAGGTTGTAGTTTTTTTGAGTTCGGTAGTCTAATTGTAATTTGCTATGCAGTTAGATGATCAATTTGACCCTTATTCCATAATATAATATGGTTATTGAATTCAAAGATTTGACAATAGAAAGAAGAAAGCAACCAAAAAAAAAACACCATACTTACTATATCCAAAAACTAAATGGAAGGCACACACGTAAGTAGAAGGTTGTAGGGACGGAGCAGAGACAATGCCCTGGGTATGAAGGAAGTTGGTAAAAGAAAAGAAAGAAAGAAGAAACGTGTAAAGAAGGAAAAAAGATGCAGTGGAATCTTTTGGTCATTACCCTGGTTATGAAGCTAACAAGGATAGTGAGCAATTTGAGAACGAGGTTGGACTAGACTTCCTTAGCTACTAACTACTAAGCTGCCTGCCTGCCTGCCTCCTGGGATTTATTGATTTCCTAAAAGATAAAAACAAGTGGAGAGGTTTAAACACATCTCGGGTTGCCCGTGAACTGTCTCACCGCAACACATACCCAATCACAATCACCTCCGCCCCGCCCCTACCTCAACTCAAAACAAACATACATATACATATATCGCTGCAACTGCAACTTGAAGATATATACCACAAATGATCAGCCCGGTTTTTTTATTTGCGTGGCCCTGTGATGGTAAATAAGTGAGACCCTATCAAAGTATAAATAAACTGTAAATTGAAGAAAAAATTGCAAAGAGAAAAATGTAAAAAACTTAATTTTAGACCAATATAATCACAAATGCATATACTAACTATTAGACCAGAGCGGGACTAGAGGCCCCTAAAATTTTGAGACCATGTGCTATTATACATCTTGCACGCCTTAAAATCCAACCCTGCAAATGGTCATCATTATGGAAACCCCAACTTGTATTGCTGCACCCTCCACAATTTTGTCCCATATTTGTATGTATTATTGTGTCATCTCGCAACAATCCTGTTTCATCACCAAACTCAATCATGTATGTCATTGCCCGGACCTATTGCTGATTTGTATTTAGTCCATAATCAAGTTTAAATTATTTAGTTCTTATTTATTCAAAAATATTAGTGATTTATTATTATGATTGATACTGTTGATTACAATAGACACCAAGCAACGTAGACCATGTAGTAATAATAATGTAATATATGCTGATATTGCACTGTGAAGGATAATATGTCAACATATATTTAGCTTACATTATTAAGGTAAAATCGCGCATCAAGTGGAAAGGCAAACAAATACATACACTAACTTGCAGTCGATGAAATCTTTGATGGTGTGGTTGATGGAGTTACTTTCCAATAAGAGAAGAATCCTGGTCGGTTTCTTTGCGAGATGCCTCCCATAGTCGATGCTCAATGCCCAATTTCCTCAGCTCCGTTAGGCCTTGTTCAACTGAAATGGAACCCATCAATAGTTATTACAAATATACTTCTTAATTGACCAAAAACACATAAAACGCCCTGCTGACCCGACAAGAAAAATTATATTTACCAACAGAATTTTATAAGTAAATTAATGTTTCAGTGTTTTCTTGTAGTGAGAGACCAAGATATTTAGCCAGTTCTCACTCAATAATCTAACAAAGGTCACAATTACAGAGCCATGTTTGGCAGTTAGCAGCTTATAGCTACGACGAAAGGAAGAATGAGGCACTGTGCTAAGTAATAAGCTAAAAATCCAATCAATAGCATATCTGAAAGCTGAAAATTAGATATTTTGAGACAACGAGGTACCATCAACAGCATCATGTGAGGTTGGTGATTGTGCACTGCGGCTGATCCAAAATTGAAGCCGTTTGTTGGCTATTTCCTCCTCTATACCTAGGGCCTTGGCTCTTCTCCAAAAGTAGGTAAGCCATGCCTAAGTAGATTCAAAATGAAGACAAATTAAACACAAACAAGAAAGAAAGCAGTTTTCTTTAGGTAGACAAAATTGGATAATGTTGCGGCTGCTAACCACCAACACTAGATAGTAAAATTAGGAGAAGCATGTATACTGATTACAACGTTGGTTAGGGAAATACAGAGGCTGGCACACAAAGGAAAGCAAATATATATATATATATATATATATATATATATATATATATATATATATATATATATATATATATATATATATATATATATAACCAGGTAAAGAGGCCAACCTCCTTGAAAAGCACATCTTCAGACTCCTCAGGGCTCAGTTCTGCAGAAAGAAACATGCACATGCTAGAGTAAAATTCACAATGGCAAGGATTTTTTTTTTTTTAATTTTTAAAAAAAAATCAAAACTAAGTACCCAAAATTTTCAGGTGAGAAGACTCCAGAAGAATTTACATAGACATACAGTGAAAAAGAACAAGAAATTTTCTAAATTGCAGACAAAGAAATTTAGTCAAATTGAAGAGAGACAATGAAACTGAAATTATGAAACGTTCTCTATGCATTAAGCCGTGTCATGATGATGCCAAGAACAAGAAAAATATGCGTTTAAAATATCATATCAAACTCACCAATTGCTTCCATATACTTTGGATCACCAGGTGACTTGAGATCTGTCACAGCAGAAGCAGATGCAACACAGGTTAAGATACACAAAATATGAAAGTAACCCAAGTATCTTAAATCTTAGATTTAATAACCAAGAGATGCACAAAGTTTGAAGAAAGTAACCATTCTGCTGCTAAAAGGAAATGCAGCAGGACTCCAGAAGAGAAGGCCAATTAGTGTGTGTGTGTGTGTGTGTGTGTAGAAGGGTACTTTGGAGAATCATAAACCAATACGGGATAATCCAGCCAAACTTGTCATCATATTAATGCCCAACCTGAGATTGATGTTCGAGCAGAGTTTGGGCGCCGTTGTTGAGTGAGTGCAAGGACAATTGCGTCTTCAACCTAAAAAGTGTCATCATAAAATAGTTATAGAAAATGCCAATGCTTGGCTAGGAAGACTAAGAAAATAATACAGCACTAGTAGTAAATATACATCTGGACATTTAGCCATTGGAGGTAGTGTTTGGTGTACCGGCCAAGGACCAGTTGACAATTAGGTCATGAGCAGAGTTATAAGCAAAAAGCTCAATTTGTTGAGCATATTTTCTATAGCACTTTTGCTAATTTTTTCACTATGTTTTGATTGGCTTATTAGAAGAGTTTGGGGCTTTAGTAAATGAGCCAATATTGGGTATCATAGAGCAAGCAGAATTTAATAATTTATTCACTACAGAATTATGGATAAATGATGAAGACAAGAGCATAAAGTTAATAAGTATAAAAGACGCGAATAGTCAGAATATCATCAACTTTAAGAAAGTAGACGGAAATCCTGAGAA
>NC_044928.1:27031879-27184467 GCF_003576645.1 Ipomoea triloba | reverse complement strand
ATCATAGTTATTACAAATATACTTCTTAATTGACCAAAAACACATAAAACGCCCTGCTGACCCGACAAGAAAAAATTATATTTACCAACAGAATTTATAAGTAAATTAATGTTTCAGTGTTTTCTTGTAGTGAGAGACCAAGATATTTAGCCAGTTCTCACTCAATAATCTAACAAAGGTCACAATTACAGAGCCATGTTTGGCAGTTAGCAGCTTATAGCTACGACGAAAGGAAGAATGAGGCACTGTGCTAAGTAATAAGCTAAAAATCCAATCAATAGCATATCTGAAAGCTGAAAATTAGATATTTTGAGACAACGAGGACCATCAACAGCATCATGTGAGGTTGGTGATGTGCACTGCGGCTGATCCAAAATTGAAGCCGTTTGTTGGCTATTTCCTCCTCTATACCTAGGGCCTTGGCTCTTCTCCAAAAGTAGGTAAGCCATGCCTAAGTAGATTCAAATGAAGACAAATTAAACACAAACAAGAAAGAAAGCAGTTTCTTTAGGTAGACAAAATTGGATAATGTTGCGGCTGCTAACCACCAACACTAGATAGTAAAATTAGGAGAAGCATGTATACTGATTACAACGTTGGTTAGGGAAATACAGAGGCTGGCACACAAAGGAAAGCAAATATATATATATATATATATATATATATATATATATATATATATATATATATATATATGTATATATATATATAACCAGGTAAAGAGGCCAACCTCCTTGAAAAGCACATCTTCAGACTCCTCAGGGCTCAGTTCTGCAGAAAGAAACATGCACATGCTAGAGTAAAATTCACAATGGCAAGGATTTTTTTTTTTTTAATTTTTAAAAAAAAATCAAAACTAAGTACCCAAAATTTTCAGGTGAGAAGACTCCAGAAGAATTTACATAGACATACAGTGAAAAAGAACAAGAAATTTTCTAAATTGCAGACAAAGAAATTTAGTCAAATTGAAGAGAGACAATGAAACTGAAATTATGAAACGTTCTCTATGCATTAAGCCGTGTCATGATGATGCCAAGAACAAGAAAAATATGCGTTTAAAATATCATATCAAACTCACCAATTGCTTCCATATACTTTGGATCACCAGGTGACTTGAGATCTGTCACAGCAGAAGCAGATGCAACACAGGTTAAGATACACAAAATATGAAAGTAACCCAAGTATCTTAAATCTTAGATTTAATAACCAAGAGATGCACAAAGTTTGAAGAAAGTAACCATTCTGCTGCTAAAAGGAAATGCAGCAGGACTCCAGAAGAGAAGGCCAATTAGTGTGTGTGTGTGTGTGTGTGTGTAGAAGGGTACTTTGGAGAATCATAAACCAATACGGGATAATCCAGCCAAACTTGTCATCATATTAATGCCCAACCTGAGATTGATGTTCGAGCAGAGTTTGGGCGCCGTTGTTGAGTGAGTGCAAGGACAATTGCGTCTTCAACCTAAAAAGTGTCATCATAAAATAGTTATAGAAAATGCCAATGCTTGGCTAGGAAGACTAAGAAAATAATACAGCACTAGTAGTAAATATACATCTGGACATTTAGCCATTGGAGGTAGTGTTTGGTGTACCGGCCAAGGACCAGTTGACAATTAGGTCATGAGCAGAGTTATAAGCAAAAAGCTCAATTTGTTGAGCATATTTTCTATAGCACTTTTGCTAATTTTTTCACTATGTTTTGATTGGCTTATTAGAAGAGTTTGGGGCTTTAGTAAATGAGCCAATATTGGGTATCATAGAGCAAGCAGAATTTAATAATTTATTCACTACAGAATTATGGATAAATGATGAAGACAAGAGCATAAAGTTAATAAGTATAAAAGACGCGAATAGTCAGAATATCATCAACTTTAAGAAAGTAGACGGAAATCCTGAGAAAAGAAGTGCACACAATTGCACAAAGACACCGAAGTATAGGGGCAAACCTTGAGTGACGTAAGCTCTTTCAAGCCCATTTCTACTGAAAGCATACTCTCAATGTTTCCTTCTCCAGTCAGATCACTCAAGTCCTGAACATGTTTGCCCCTTTCTGGACTGTCATCACCTGTTCAATAATATCCACATTAATCTCACATATAAAATAAAATATATTAACAAATCAAGAAATCACTATGTTAAAGTTAAAGATAAATATTTTTGCCTTCTTTTTTATTTTTATTTTTTTGAAATTATTGTGGATTACATGTAAAAGTTACTAGCCTTTTTGCCAGCATTCTTCCTTCGCTTTTTGTCCAGCAGAGAGGACTATTTCAAAGGGAAGAGGGGCTAAAGATGACCAATATTCATATTTAGTGATAGCAATATCCGAACAGATACCTGCAAAACAAATAAGAGCCCTGATTCAAAGTTAAAGTGGAAAGCCCATTCAAGGGTCACAGGTAGCCATAAATTTCATTTCTATGGGGATGCAATAGCTTAGAAACAAATTTTAATACCCCCACATGCTCCCATCTCAACGAAAAAAAGAAAAGAAAAGAAAAGAAAACATATTACTTACCATACCGAGCAGCTAAACCCCAATAACGAGCAAGCCAACATCTTTTGAGAACAACTTCTTCCTGAAATATGAATAAGATATTAAATTAAATGTAATAGCATGTGGCCCAACAAATAGTAATCTAATCTCCACAAAGCACAGCAACAAACCATTTCATTCTGGCTTAACACCATCCTTTGTGTCATAGAGCGCAGAGCTTTGACTTCAGTTTCAGTCCCTCGAAGTTGATCAACAGCAGCTGTTGCCTCATTTTTCGCATTCTATATAAAATTTAACAGAAAAAGTCAGAACATTAGGCAGAAGAAAGCAAAAGCAACAGCAGCACTTACATTCATGTGGTACACTTACCTTAACATCAGAACGGAGTGTTGCAAGCTCCACATCTACCCCCTCTTTTGCTTTTGCCTCTTTTAGTGCAGCCTAGAATAACTTACCGATTACAATCATATTTTATGAAGTGGATGACAATTGAGGACACTGATCAATTTCAATTCTTCTAAGTTTTAGTTCCTTTTCTTTTTGGCAAGTGGAATGCAAATAAGATTCCAAACCAAATGCCATGGCACATGACCCAAGATAAGGTTCAACTTACTCAATAATCTAGTTAACAAAATATCCAAAAATTACCTCCCTCTGGCGCAAAGAAGCTTCTTTTCTGCAAATTAATAAGACTTGCTTTTAATCATGTTATATTACAAAGAGAACATAAATAGGTAGACATATAAGAAATTTTAAACTTTTTTATAAGAAAGTTCATAAATTTTATGAAACCTGTTCAATAATTTGGCTTCTAAGGACACTCCTTTACCAAGAGCAGCAACCTGAAATAACCAGGATTTATTTAGATTGATTTGTTCATATAGGGTGTTTTAAATTTCAAAAGAATATAAAATTAATTATATGAAATTCAGGTAGCAGGAAACAGAATCAAAATGTCTTGTTATGTTCTAACAATCTGACGTGTGGATGAAACATAAGTACAGAGAAATCACAATCAAGAAGAATTGAGAAATCTCAACTCAATTATTCGTCCACATAATAGTGAATGAAAAGTTCAGAAATAAATACAGAGTAAATAAATAAAGGAAATTATCACCTTAACATGATGCATAATATAATAATATATACTAACCTGCTTCTCAAACTCCACAACTCTAGCTTCAGCTTCCCTAAATCTCTCCTCAGCAACCCTAAGCTGTACAAAAAAAGTTCAGTGTTAGAATTAAGGACAGAAGATGAAAGAAGAGAAAAAGTAACTACCAAAACATCCACCTTTTCCAGAAGATTCTCATTTTCTTCTTGTAGCACATCAAGCTGCACATAAGGCCATAAGGAAAAATGAGGTTCACAGAGAATAGTTCTATTAGCAAGAGAAAACACTTCTTGTATCTTACTGCAGAATATGTATGCACATATATAGAACATAGGGTATGGAACCAAATTATGTCAACTTAGTGCCTCTTCAGTAATTAGAAAATTCTCTAATTTTCTGAAAAAAAATGGAAATAGAGTTTTCTTCAAAGTGTGTTTTCTAATTTTTAGAAAGCATAAAATGAAAAAGATATATATCTAACTTAGCAAAAGCATTTGGAAAACTCTAAAAAGATATCTTTCAAAATTTTCAAGTGCAAAAACATACATGCGGCTTCACTCATGATCAACACCACCTCCTCCTATGTGTGTGTATGCCCACCTTCGACCACTAACACCTCTACCACCGTTACCACCTAACTACATATGCCCACAACTAATCAATACCACCATTGCCTACCATGCACATTAGTATTTTAATATGAAGAAAGCTAGAAAACACATTGAAGTTCAAATACTTTCATACTTCAAAAATTGAAATAAAATTGAACGTGAGCATGTTTTCTAGTTTTCCAATGGAAAATGAAAACTAGGAAAATTTTTTAAAAATGAAGATAGATAATGGAAAACATTTTCCCACTTCATCATGGAGTGCAGAAGTGCCAGGCTGATGGCCCCCATCTTTTAAATTTACTTGTCCCAAATTTGGTGAGAATCTGCACAAAAAAGTTACAAAATTAATACAAAGAGGAGAAACAAAATACCCCTCCATTGTCACCATGCACAAGTATTGACCATGATGGGGCAGTTACTATGCACCCCATAAGCAGAAACTTGCAACAGTAAGAGCTTTTGAGCTGGGCAATAGTGTACATCAATGTTTTTGCTTAAGAGTGAAAAATGTTACAGTAATACAGTATACATATCAGAATTTAGCATGTAAAATAGAGATGGTTGCACCTTCGTTACCTTTTCTCTTGTGGTTTGTTGGTAGGAGGATCAATTTGTGGTATGGGTATTGGAGTCTTCAGTGACGAACGGCTAGTTGGTACTGCTGGTGCAGGACGAGTTGACGTTAAAGGCCTCCCAGCTGATGTTGACCGATGAGATGGAGTTTCTTCCACCATATTCCGAGCTAGCTAATTAAAATAGCAAGAAAGTAAATAATTAGCATCTAGGTGTACCATACTGATAACAACTCTGCAAGTAAAATTGGAAAAGGCTTTTGCTAATTTGAAACTTATTGTTCAACTATAATCTCATTGTTCGTTCAATTGCAAGGACAAGAGCTTCATATTTGAAATAAAGAGGTAAGACATGTGAAACTGAAGGCAGTAAGTCCTTGTTAGAGGAGATCATAACTCTTAATGATCAAACTGTCAGTTTGCTAACCATTACCTTCTTTATGAACTTCAAGAACAACTATTTCAGCTGTTCCACTCATGTCAACTCTATCTAAATCCTTCTATATATATGCTAAAAAGTAAAAACCATGGCCAAAGGTCCAATGTATCACTACATATAGCACAAAACTAAATTATGTACATTGTTTCGTGAATTAACTCTACTCAAACCCATTATTAACTCAATTGAGTAACTGATTTCACTAAAACGGCTTACCATTTTTTTAAATTTCGTTTTATAAATTAAAGGATGGCCTATTCATTATAATTAAACATAACTATTGCCTAACATATCTAATAGCAAATTAGCAACCGACAAAAGCTTTCAACATTTACAGGAAAAAAATGAGATCTAGTCCACGAAATTACCGAAGGAGAAGAGGATCTGCTACTGATCTTACTGGACGAAGCAGATGCCTTGGCAGCATTACCGTTAATTTTATTGTTACTGGTGTTAGGTGGGCCGGAGGCAGTTCTGGACAGAGGCAGAGGAGGAGGAGCGAATCGGAAGCCGAGATCATCATTATCTTCGTCCTCGTCGTCATTGCCGGCGGCGGCTTGGGAGGCCATGACCTGAGCAAGCCGCTGAGCAGCAGCTTTGGCGGCGACATTCTGAGTGCGCTTAATGCTGGACATTCCGGAAACGGAGGAGGAGCGACCATGGTGCGGACGCGGCGCGGCGGCCGGTGGATTGAGAACTCCGGATTCGCTGCTCCAATGGCGCGCGTACACCGGACTCTCGGTTCTCCTCGCCTCCATTACTGAAAACAGAGAAATGTGTGCTGAAATTCAGACGAAATTCTCGGCGAGATGCCTAGATTTGAGAGAGTTGCTCTCCCTGAGAGATTTACGGAGACGGATATTTGTTTTTGTGTGTTTGTAGTTGGTGCCGGAGAAGCGGCGGAGCCTCACGCTCCCGGAATAGCGCTTGGTGTTTTTGGTTGCGGTGCGGGCGTGACTCGTGAGGATGCAAGTAGCCAAGTATTACACAAATCTAGACTATGAAGTATGAACTATCAAGTATGAGCCTACTAATGTCTAAAACTATTATTCATTAAATTAACACCCAACTTTTAAGATGTTTAGTATTACATAAATCTAGAGTATGAACCTATTTTAGTTTATCCATTTTTTTTTTCATTTTCTTACTTTAAAGATTACTTTTTTTTTTCCCTCTCTTTTTTTTTTTTCAATTTATTCTTTATCCATTTAAATTGGAATGACAAAATATGAAAGAGTGTGGCATTTTATTTATTTATTTAGAAATTGCACCAAACATTAATATGATTTTTTTTACAGAAATTGTTCGTAGTCGTTATGTAAGTGTGCGTTATGAATAACAATCTTTTTTGTAATCATAGCAGACAATGGAGTAAATCAATTTAGGGTCCCCAGTGTTGACCGGCTCAAATTGAGAAAATAAATAAATAATTTACACAAAATCTCGAACATTAATATGATTTTTTTTTACAGAAATTGTTCGTAGTCGTTATCTGGATGTGCGTTATGAATAACAATCTTTTTTGTAATCATAGTAGACAATGGAGTAAATCAATTTAGGGTCCCATGTGTTGACCGGCTCAAATTGAGAAAATAAATAAATAGTTTACACAAAATCTCAAACTTTGAATAATAAACATTACGGTTACCGAGACAACTGTCCGATCAATATTAATTGGACATAAATTGGGATTAGGGGAGTAATATTCAAATTTGTTGAATACCCAAATATCAACTATATTAACAAAAATACTAGATGTACTCCCAAAATCATACTTCTAACTTTTACTCCCAATTGTGTTCAAATTTGATTGGATGATGAAAAAAAAAAAAAGAAATGGACAAATATCATGGCCCCCTATTAAATTGATCAATCAAAGTATACCAACTCATATAGAGTAGAAAATGGGAGTGTGAATTGGGAGTATATGTAAAATTACTGCTATATTAAACACCTAGTGGAACTAATTTAAGTGGATGGTGATATATTGATATTTATAGTTCCACAAGTATTTATAGGAAAAGTCTAAAAATAGATTATTTAAAGTAAAGTAAACCTGAAAACTGAAGTAGTGAAAACCAAACAAAAGAAAAAAAAAGGGGGATTAAGTCAAATCAAATTTCATTATATTTGAGGCATATCATTGCATGTATAGCTACACTGGGTACTACGGGCTCAAGTTATGAATAATTTGTAAAATTTGTGATGAAATGTAATTATAGTAAGCTTGAGCATCTTTGTATGGAGTTATAGATAGAGTTTTGATCATTGTTCCCCACTTTGATAACTCTCTTTTTTTCCAGTACAAATGAGATATACCATTCATGGTAGACCATGCTGTAAAAATTTGACTGTCTAAATTATCACAGTAATGCGGTGGTCTAGGCGATGGACCGATTAGCTAGTGTTCTTTTGTTTTTTTTAATAGATTATTTCACTCAAAACGACAATAGTTTATAGTTATTAAGTTTGCCAACAATGACTGGAACTCAATAGGCCAATATATTTTAAGTTTGGCTCGCTTTGACATTATTAATACTTATAGGTTTTTATGGAAATAATAATAGAAAATCATGGAAATTTATAATGAAATAATAATTGATATTATGATATATGGTAAAATAATACTTGAAGAGTTATATGTTTTAATCGAATCAATAATTAGTTTGATTAAGTCGAATCTCATTGCCAAAGGTCTTGTGGTCAAGCGGCATACCTGTAACCCTCCTAAGTGAGAGGTCACAGATCCGATCAATAGTATTCAAAAAAAAAAGTTGAATCTCATTATTTATGAGAGTGTGTATAAGAACAAATTCACATGCATATACTTAAAATGGATGATTTGTTATCATATACATATGTACAACTTTAGTTTGAGTTAATAGGAAAATGCATGTGTGTGCGCTTTTGCTACCAGAAGGCCTTCCCCATTAGTAAATTTTGCACAAAATTTAATGAGTTTTTTGACATGGTGGAGGAGAGAGAGAATGCAATGGTATTCCATGCAAATTAGGGGTTTTTGCAAGTTTTGGTGGGGGGCAGCATGAGAAAGAAGGAGACTGCTCGCGTAAAAATATTATTTTATTATTTTTTCTTTTCAACTTTATATTTTGTTTTGTTTTTTCTTTTTATTATTTTTCCTCTATCTCATTTTCTCTTTCTTAATCGCACTTACAAAAACTCCTCAAAAATCACACCAAAATTTGAACTATTGAGAAAGGCCTTAGTAGCTAGGTGATGATAATGACAGTGGAAGTGGGCATGATAATGATAGCAATGCCATTATGTAGAGGCGTTGAGGAGACAAAAATATATATATTATACTCCGTATATATGAGATATCGAATAGGGTAAAATAAATACCGCTATAAAATATAGGAAAAATATATTTTAATAAATCATTAAACTTTATACCAAAAAAGCATTTGAGCACTATAACGCCCGCAACCAATTATCAATCGGTAACTAAGGTTTTAATGACAAAAACAACTAACAAACAATCGCCGATCGATGACTTTTCTAATGAAAAAGTCAATTAGCAATTGTACACCTATCACTAGACACATTTTTCTTCTTCAAAGGCAACCAACAACCTTACATTTATGTTTCATGAGGCATGACATTTAAATCATTAATGTACAGAATTTTATATTACAATACACATAATCTCTTAATATAATACGGATAGAACGGTGTCCGTCGAACCAGGGTCCACAATACTATGGACCCTGGTCCACAATATAACGATTGCAACCGTTCTTCGGTTGCCGACTTTTGTCACTAGAGCCATAGTTACGTTACCGATTATTATTGTCTTATCAGTGGATAATTAGACTATTTAATTGTAACTTTTTAAAGCTTAATGACTTATTCGACTTTTTTTTCTTATAGGTAAAATATAACTACCAACCAAACACATTAAATCAAACATTGCATATTAATATATGTACTCTCAATAATAATTAAAAATCAACTAAACACAGTTTATACACATTTAAAAAAAAAAGTACTGAGCATTAAAAAATCCCTGTAACTTAATTAACAAAGCAATCTACGAAAAGCTTTCTTAAATTTGGAACCCCCTTTCCCCCTTCCCTGCTGCTTCTCAGCTCTCTCCACATCAAGCAAACGCCTCGTAACCCTAATCTCACTCTTCAGCCTCCCAATCTCCGCCCGCTGTTCCTCGTACTTCCTCAAAAACGACGCCAAAACGCTCTCGTTATCCCTCACGACCTTCATCGCGTCCCAAAACGACGCCGCCTCCTCCGCTTCGCCGCCGTCATCGCTGTCCGGGGAGGCGGCTTTAACGATGCTGTAGTCTTCTTCGGGGTTTTTAAGGATTGGGGGCGAGTCCGAGGGGGGTTCCTTGTCGGCGGCGGCGGTTTCGAGGAGGACGACGACGGTGTCGGAGTTTTGGACGCGATGGTGATGGTGAGTTGAGAGGTGGTGGTCGTGGTTTTCGGCTAGGACGGTGTAGGATTTGTGGAGGTCTTGGACGAGGTCGAGGAGTTGAGGTTTGTTTTGGTAGTACATTTCGGCTCTCTTCGCGAATGTTTCGCCGTCGTCCTCGACCAGCTTCATGATTGTCTTCAACTTAGCATCCACCTCTGTGTATAGGGTATATGAATCCATCAAAGCAATATAATGTAATATAATTAGGGATTATATATATATATATATATATATATATATATATATATATATAATTGTACTATTATCCCATTTTCTACTTCCAACTTTTAATTTCATACTCAAAATCTTGAGGTCAGACCATTTTTGTGGGGCCCACATAAAAATACTCCGATACAAATTTTTTTGTCCCTTCCTTAACTGTAAGAGTCATTTTTAAGGGATAAAGATTGGTTTATTTCAATACAAGAGCGAGTTCGAACTCTCTCTTGTAAGAGACGAGGGTGTACAGCCCAGGCCAATTGGTTATTTATGATTTAATTTTAAAGAAAAAAAAATATAACATCACATGTATAGCTAATAAATAATCCCTAATTAAAAGGGCAAACAACAATTAGGGATTGAATGCTAAAAACATCAAAATTTTTCTTTTGAAGAATTTATCCCATTAATAAACGTATACAGTCATAATGATACTAGAGTGTGATCAAAGATGAGAAACATATATATATACATGCATGCACACCCCATCCGATCAGATCAAGCAATTAAACAGATATGGATAGTATTGCGTATATAACAACGACATTAATCTTGGTATGTATTCATCAATATAATATAATATAATAAACCAGATCAGAACAAGAAAAACCCTAAATCTGAATTTGCATGAGAGAGAGAGAGAGAGAGAGACCTGCTAAGGTGTTGTGAAGCCAGGGAGAGTGATGGGGACGAAACTGAGAAGCAGCTGATGATGATGAGATATTGTCCATGAAGACTGGAGATGAGAGCAATTCAATAGGTTCGTTCGTAGTAGTCGTTAGATGTATACGAGGAGGAGTCGTAGGTAGGAGTTTGTTAATTGAAGATTTAAAGATTTGAAGGCCACTATATATGTATATACATACACGCAATAAATAACCCTAATACGAGTATAACACGGAGTCATTATAATTATAAATATGTACACGGTACGATTATCCATATCTTCTATTCCTAGTAAAATAAACTTGGCTATTCATATATTTTGGTCAAGTTAAATAATGAGTTGATAACTTGGGATATTATAATATGCTCATAATACAATAATATTAGTAATAAGAATATATAAGACTTATTCCATTATTTGTTATATTTTTTTATTCTGTTGTAAAGTTTGGTATTACGTCAAAGTTTTTTAAAAACAACATATTCTAATTTGTCCTTAATTAAAATCTAAAAGATATATATAACTTTGTAAATAAAAAGCTGGAGAACTTGAATAAAGAAATATTTTCTTCATTTGGATAAGTTAGAGACCACTTAGAGTGACAAAATTTATATTGTATATATTTAATAGGAAAATGGTAGGTGTACTCTTATGGAGTATAATTTTCACCAAGTGTTTAATTTTTATTATTGGTGAATAATAGTAGTAGTAGTAGTAGGCAGGGATGGTCAAGTTGGGGAAATATAATTTTCGTATCCCAAAAAATTGGGTAGTAACTTCAAATTTTTATCGTCACCCAAAAAATAATATACACATTAAATTTTCTTATCCAAGATTTTAACTACGGAGTATTATTTTGCATGCATGTATGTATGAGCTCTTGTATTCATTTTATTTTATACATACAAGCAATATGTTTGTTATAACAATACTAAAGTAATATTTTAATTCTAATACAATTTTATTTGACAATTTACATATTTGTGGCATACCACCATGGTCCACATAGTTGTGTGAATCATGATCCACCGTATAACAATTCTTTCACTTGGCCACCCTTTCTAATCAAGGCGATAAATGGTGCTTTTGGTCCCTTAATTATAGGGTAAAGTGGATTCAAATTCTCAAATGTTGGCTCATTCACTTTTAATCCGGTTGTTATACTGTGGACCCTAGTCCGACTTAAAGAAACAGACATCCGTTACATTTTAACAAATTCCATATTTTTGTGTGTTTATAACAAATGAAATTACAATGTATCTCAAATGAAACTGTCTCGCATATTGTGTTTATATTTTATCGAATGAAACTGTAATTGAATTGAAATGATACTTTTTTAAGTTTGTTGAAATGAAACTGCAGTATGTATAAAATGAAACTGAATAACATGCATGTCTCACATATTGAGTGTATATTGTCAAACAGAATTGTGGTTGAATAGAAATGATACTTTAGTTTTGCTGAAATGAAGCTACAGTATGTAAAAAAATAAACTGAATAACATGTCTCACATATTGAGTATATATTGTCAAATAAAACTGTAGTTATATCAAAATGATATTGTAATTGTGTTGTAATGAAACTACAATGTATATAAAATGAAATTGAATAACAATTTCACATATTTTAGTATATATTGTCTAATGAAACCGTAGTTGAATTAGAATTACTATAATTTAATGGTGTTGTAATAAGACTGCAATGTGTATAAAATGAAATTCAATAACATGTCTCACTGTAATAATACTATTGTATGTATAATGTGGAATGAAATTGTACTTGTGTTGAAATGAAACTACAATGTATATAAAATGAAAATAAATAAGTTATACAAATAAAACTAATTACGCAAAACGGGTGTCGTTTCTTTTCATTAAAAGAAACGGCGTCGTTTTGCACCACGGTCCACATTAAAACTTTCCCTTTTAATCACTAGATTGATATAGAAGTTGTGTTTTTAATTATATCCCTAATTATTAAAGTAATACAACTAAAAAATAATAATAATTGAAGTTTCTTTAAAACCAAATACCCTTTATTAGGAATTGATGATGTTGTCTCATCACTTTAATTACACTATAAATTAGTTCTAAGGGACTAAAAACACAACTTTAATATCAACTTGAGAACAAAAAATAGAGACACCAATAAATGAAGGTCTAAATTCACTTATACATCTATAACAAAGAGATCAAAAGTTCATTTTCTCACCCCCCCCCCCCCCCCCCCCAAAAAAAAAAAAAAAAAACCCCTCTTTTAAACAGTTGAGTATAATATCATTTGTAAATTTAAATGTGATCACATTTAATCTTACATATAGTATGTAATAGTGTCAAATGTAATACTTTGTTAATATCTCCATCTAAGAGCTATGATCTAAGAGGACAAAATTGTAGTTGGTTGTGTTTACTGATGGGAGAGATTCTCTTTATTTTAGAGAAATGAAAAAAAAAAATTATGTTCATTTGTATATTTCTCTAATTTGACAAGTAGGAATAAGAAAAATAATTTTGTAGAAATGAAAAACTAAAAATAACAAATAAAAAATAAATAAAACTGTAAAATTAAAGTAAACGCAACTGTAGACAATATTTTGATTATGATTCTGAATAGAGAAATTGATTTGGGATTAGAAATAAATGTTTAATAATTGAATTGGGTTATAGTAAAATTAAGGGATCGATTACTAAATGGAAGATTTTTAAATTTTTTGAAGAATGGAGAATGAAAAAAAAAATATGCTTTTTTTTTTTTTAAGTACAAAAGACAATTTTTTTTTTCCTTCAAAATTTCCAAATATAAAAAATGGAAATTTAACCATAATCATTTACATACAAAAATCTACCTCACTTATCTATTTACACCAAATACAAAACACATAATTTTAATTTTAAAAAGTATAATTATAATCACCATTTTCATTACATACAAATCTACCTCACTCCATCACTTCTCTATCTATTTCACCCCACACTACCACCTACCTACCTACATATTTACTCCTACAATGACCTACTTATCTTACCCTTACCTTTTATCTACTTATGTATATATTCAACCGTTATAACTACATTCATTACCATACATCCATACTTATCGCTATCTTCCATCACTTACACTTAGGTTAAAGATAATCTAGATGGCTAGATAACCTGCCTAAAGATTATTGGTTTGGATATTTTATAATTAAGTTATATCCAAAACTCAAATGTTAAAATTGATTATTTTTTATTATGTTATATACAAATACCATATATTAAAACTTCACATATAATAGTTTGGAGAGTAAATATATATATATATATATGTATATATTTATATAGTTTTTTAATGGTTTGCGGGTTGGGTGGGCAAGCATGTGTAGTGTGAATTATGAAAAAATGGTCCATGCAAAAGGCATATGCAGACATTGCGTATTGGCATAATGCAGGCGGCACCAGTCAACTTCAGAACCTTATCCAATGTGTGAGTGTGACGACGAAGCAAAGCTTTGGAATCATGCAAACATTCTCTCTCTCTCCTTGGGAGTATCAGAATGAGATAATTTGCAAGGCTTATATAAGAATCACCACTAATCCAGAATAATAATTTTTTTTAAAAAGAACTAAAAAATTACAAAATAATTCACTTATTTAGTTGTTTATGTTTTATACGGAATGATTATTTTTTATTCATTTGATTTGAGGTTAGAGCAAGTACTGTCTTAGTCTAGAATCTAGTTCAGTCCCGGAATTAGATGGAATTATGATGGCTTGCTTAATTGAGATATACCTTAACTCCACTCAACTCAATTTTTCTACCGAAATTGGAATATTGACAATGAATTTACCCGTACAAGATTTTTCCTTTTTCCACAACACTCAAAAATGGGGCCACTTTTTAATTAATGGCCAAAGGAATCCTGAATTTTGAACAAAGCCAGCAGCAGCCATCTGTGCTGCCATGGCAAGAATGCTTCTGAAAAAATCTCAACCCTTTCCCAACTTAACCAGTCTCATTTCCCACCTATTATATAGTTTCAGTATCTCCACCTGGCATTTTCTCCTTTTTTTCCTTTTTTTTTTTTGGGGAACAAAATGCTAGCAAGGAGATGGATGGGATGGGGTTCATTCAGTTTCTGGCAGAGGATTATCCTGCATTCCTGCTTGCATCAAGGTTAAAGTGTAATGTGACCGGTTTTCCTAACTCGGTTTTAGGCATCAAGAACATTTTATCAGGTGCAAGGAATTGTGGGTTGTTTATTGTTTAATTGCAAAATCAATTTCGTTTGCTCGTCGATAAAGCAAAGTTGAAGCCTCCACCCTGCAATTTTTTGTTGAAATCGAGAAACAAACCAATCTTTAGACCTGATAAAGTAATCAGAGTGAAAAGCTTTCTTAACTTATCTGCAAGCAGCAAAGCAGTTCTTACCATCCAGGATGCACGACAAATCGCCCGGTAGAAAAAGCCCAGTTAACCTATATATGAAAAAATATAATCAGACACCTAAAGAAACATCCATACATGATTTAAGCCAAGGGGGACTGGCTATTAGGCATGCTGTATGCATATATACACATCACATAGTTATTACAATATATCATTACACCTATTGCTTAAACTTATTGAATATCCAAATTGCAACCTGTAAGGCTGTAAAGATGTTTGAAAGAAATATACCTTATCCGTCCCAAGAGAATTGGCAACTACATGGGTAACCTTATCATCTATCTGATTGGTGCACACAGCACCAAACTGTTCAGCAGACTGCCACAATGGATGCAAGTGAGGATTAGCTTCTCCAACAGGAAATACCCTACTGAAAAGAATTCGACAACCAGCGAGAATCTTCCTTTGTTCTGTTGCTAAGATGTTCCTAACGTCAGCTTCATCCAATGATGGATGAGCGAAAAAGATCTGATGGATTCTCTCGATGACCTAGTTTCAGGCAATGAAAGACAATCAGGATGGAAACATCAAATGCATACACAGATTACTAATCAATGTTAATCATCTCACCGCCAAAGAAGAGGCCAAAGTCCCATCTTCGGGTCTCTCGTCATGATCAATCTCAAGAAGAGAGGGGCCTGGAAGGCCAAACTGGCGCCTACTGCAAGGAAAGTAAATATACCTACAAACCAAAGAGTAAAATATATATTTATATAGGAATTTAAGGAACTCGCAATAATCTAAAATAATTTTCTCAGTGCATATTCACCTTTCCACAACTATCAGATTTAGTTTGTTATGAGGCCAAACTCTCACAGAGTCATCAATAATCACAACAGCCGATTCCATACCCAAAACCCCCTCCAGGTCCTTGCTTTTAGGAACCCTTTCATCACCGTCAATGAGATCTGTATCATCACCTCTGGAAATAACTCTTCCAGCGAAAAAATCACCTTTTGGATCAAGCAATTTCGCCATTTCCGTGGCATAAAGTTTGTTTCCCATTGTGTAAAGATGTAGCTCAAAAAGCTTACTAGCCTAAATTCATGTAAAAAGATGGAAAGGTCACAATGAAATCCATCTATAAACCACGGCATATATAAAAAGTTCCCAAGATGTTACCTTTTCCAAAAAATTCCAGATCCCAGGTCGTAACTTTGTCCACATTCCCATATGTGGAAATCTAAAGAGATGCCTCTGAGGCTTCTCACGGTCCAATTCTTCTTTCTTTCTCAAAATTTCATCATGTACTGGGTCTACTTCAATAAACTGAAAGCCAAGAATAAAAGATTAAGAAATCTATATGACATGAAAGAAACTAAGGGTGTGTTTGGAAAGCAGGAAAATGTTTTCTAGAAAATGAGTCATTTTCCGGAAAACAATTTCATTTCCCGTGTTTGGTTGCATTATGGAAAATTGACTTGGTGTGTTTGGTTCATTTTCTGGAAAATGTATTAAATTGTATAATTTTACATTTTAATTATTTTTTTAAAAATATAAAATAATAATAATATATAAAATAATAGTATTTTCTTTTAAAAAGTAAAAGATGTGGCAATTTTGGCCAAACAATTGTTGAAGCCAAGTCCGAGAAATGACTTCCGGAAAAAAAAATCCGGAAGTCATTTTCCGGAAAAATGGTCTCATTTTCCTTGGTCAACGTAAGTTGATTTCCTTGACTGCAGGCATTTTCCAGGCACGGCCAAACACCAAAAGCCCGGAAAATCATTTTCCGGGCTACCAAACACACCCTAAGTTCAAAATTGGAAATGCAAAATTGCAAATCAAGATCCGGATATGCATCCATGCCTTAGCTGAATTCAGTAAAGTATGGTCCAGATCCAAGACAAGACAGAGCTTCCTTGCTGCAAACATTTTCTTCTGTTCGTCTATCCTTCTTGCTCTTTCTCTCTGTATAGCAGCTTTCTGCTGGTCATCAAAACCTTCAAAGAGATGCTCAACATCTCCCCAACTGTTCTGAGGTCGAGAAGGGACTACAGAAGCCACTTCGGATGCTAAGGGTTGGCTTGACTCCAAAACAACCCTCTTACCTTCCAATTTACCTTGATGAGCAAGTACTGGTTGTGTTGAAGGAGTTTGAGAAGCTAAAAGTGAGGATATAGACGGTTGAGAAACAGATATAAGGTCAGCAATATTTTTCAAGTTCTTAGTAAATTGGTGAGAAATATCAGGTGGCACAGAGGAATTGGGTAATGATGACTTCTTATCCAACTGTTCCTGCTGCCTTTGAACACTTGAGCTGCCAGTAATTCCTTGAGTGTTTGGTACACCAGTAGTGGATTGGTCACCCTTCTGAATTGGGGGATTATGAAGAGCACGACGAGGGTCACGCGGTTTCATGCGGACTTTTCCCAGGTCATCCTGCAACAACATATAAATAAAGATTAGGAAAAACCAATATTTTCAAAATGAAAATTCAGTCTCAGGTGTGACTGATACCTACCTTTGGAATAGCCATCTGAGGAGTAGCCTGAAGTATTCCTCCTTGCCTGGGGTCAGGCACGGAAGCTTTGGGAGGAGCTATATTCACCGGTAGAATACCTCCGCTAATACAATTAGAAGAGCTTAAAGGTTGTGTTGTGACTTTGGAGGGCTCCATAGACTTTAGTTGTTCCATCTTAATTCTATTCATCCATATGGATGGATTTACTACAATGTCTTTGAGTAGAGATTGCAAGGTAGCTGCTACACTGGCATTTGTTGCTGGTAAATTCTCAACAGCATTAATCGGGACACTTGGCACAGTGGTAGTAGTAGTGACAGCAGTTGCTACTTGTTCCAATTTACTAGCATCCTTTATGGACTTCAACACAAGATTACTATTTGTGATTGGAAATCCACCATCCCCTCTACCCCCTAACAAACCACCCGTTCCAGTATAAGATGGAATATCACTGACTATAACAGAGTCTGTCTGCTCACTTCTTTGTCTTTTCATTGATGGACCACCAACAACTGGGTCATCAAATGTCTTCTGCTTTCTTGAACCCACCATTTCCCCAAAACCTGCCATTCTAGTTTCAGTGTTAGAAACAGGCAGAAGACATGGGTTAAAACTTTGAGCAGGTGCATCACTATTTAAGGCTCGAAGCCTTGGATCTTTGATTTTTACTGGAGAACTCCTTGATACAGGGGTTGCAACTACACCAATAGAACCAGCACTGTTAACATTGCTCAATTCTTGTCCACCAACTGGATTCATGTTGGGCAGAGAAGAAACAACAGGTTGTCTAGGACCTGATGCATTCAAATAATTGCAATTTGGGGTGATAGAACTGGAAATTTCTTCACCAATGTCAGTGTCCCCTTTATCACCATCTTCGGAGGGGGTTGGACTCGGAAGCCTGTCCGCCATGAAAAATGAACTACGGCTAAATTTTTGTTGATAGGAGGAAACAGCTTTAAGGGCATCTGTTTCATAAGGATGCGTGACAGAGTTTCCTGTCTGAAGAGCTCCTCTTGGTAAGGGGAACTCGGGTTTCAATACTCCAGCCTTATCAATAGGAAAACTTGGCTTACTTTCTCGTGTAGGGGATGGAAGACTATCTACATCATGGTCCTTATGAAGGTCTAGCAAGGGAAGTGATAACCCTCTAGGCTTGGAATTTGCCACCCCAAGCCTTGAAGATTCTATTGACAGGTTGGACTCAATAAAATTTGCAGATACAGATTCTAAATCCTGTCTCTTTACAAATGTTGGGCCTTGAAAGGCATCAGTATCAGATATATCTGAATCATTCACATTACTCTCTTGAACCAATCTCATCTCCGAGTCCTCAACACCATCTTCAGTTCTCAAGGGAACTGACGGAAGATCTAAAGAAAGAATCAGCTTGCCCACCTGTGAGATCAAGCATCAGTAAAAAGCTTCAACTACCAGATAGTGTAGTTAGCTAAGCAAAGTAATTAAATACATGAAGTATTTTAAATCTCACCTCATTGGACTGCAGCACGGAAAAAAGCGGTGGCTGCTTTTTGTTACTTGCACCAATAAGCACTCTGTAAATGAATTTGTACAAATGAGATGGTAGAAATGGCCAAGAAATTTAACTTCCAAATACAAAATTCTCTGCAGATAGGGAAGAAAGCAAAAGGACAAATGCAATACTTAAAAAGAAGAACCAAAACCTGGATAAGTAATCTTTGTGTTTCTCTTTCTCACTCTGTTTCATAGAGCAGAACACCTGCAAATGACAAGTGACTCAGCCACTCTTTTCCTAATAGGTAATAGACTCAGCCCATCACTAAGAAGGGAATTGTGTCTCTCATTGTATAATTTAAGCTAAACAACCATTCTACGAGACAAATACCAGACAAAATACAATAGATTAAACTTATATTGGATGTCATACGGTGATAGCAGTTCGGATTGCAGTCAAAAACAGTTCAATCAAAGCATCTTTCTCTGGTAATAATGAATTTTCAGAAACAATTTCGTGCAAACTATCCAACAATCTTTGCAATTTGGAGCAGACTTCAACAAAGTATCTACAAAACAAGTTAAATACCACCGTTAATCATCATCATTATACATATTCCATTGTTTATAAATCTTTTAGTTCAGTTTATTCATACAGAAACAAGTGACGAGATGTCTACTTACTTCTCTGCTTCTACTACAGTCACACTCCGAAGTCCTTCCCGAATGAAATTAACCTTATTCCCCATTTCATCCACGGCCATGGCCATGGCCTCAGAATTAACCTCCTTCAAATCCCCATTTTCAACAACCTCCGAATCCAAATCGATCTCACCTTCCTCCAACTCCCCTTCCTCCTTAACGTCATCTTCGACGTCGATCACAACCTTGTCGTTAACAGAATCCTCCACAGTGCCATCCTTCTTACTGGAAGCATCCGTCTCAGCCTTCTTCATCACGAAAAGCTCGTCCAAAGGCTTATTTTGAACCGCCTGAGCCCAAGCGAGATTATATAAACCCCTAGCGTAACCCCTCGAGATTGGATAGTTATTATACAGATCTCTCATCGTCCATACCCGAGCCGGTTTCGTCGGGTCACTCGAAACATTGGCATTCGGATTTACCTTGGCAGTTGAAGTAGAAGAAGTAGTAGTAGAACTAGTAGTAGAAGGCGGAGTGTCTAGCTGCTTAATAAAAACCTCCTCGGAGATCTCCTCCACCGACGCCGAATCCGAGATCTCACCTTCCTCCACGTCTCCTCCAACCGCTCTACCTGCCGTATTACATTCCTCTTCCATGGAAAAATCTAGGGTTCTTTCCTTATATACCTTTCTACACCCAATTGGAATCGAATCGGTAGCTACAAACATGCGTGAACCCAACCAAAATAATTAATACGCACCAAATTTGCACCGAAACAGGGAGTGTGTGTTATTTTTTAGGGTTCTTATCTCCAAACCAAAAATAAAAACAAAAAAAAAACACAGAAATTAATTGATTGAAATATCCGAATGTTCAAGATGAAATCGCAGATTGGGGTAAATCCTGGCTGGATTTGATCGGATTTGTTCCGAATTCGGAAGTGTGGCGCAGGTTGGGATCGGAGAGAAGAGGAAAGTTTTAGGAGAAGAAAGAGAGGAGAGAGAGAAATTTAAGATGGGTTTTGAGAGCAGTGGAATCTAGGATGCGGACGTAGGAAAGTACATCTCAGCCGTAGATCATCTGGGAGGTGGTGGATTTGGTAAACGTTGGACCGCCAATTGTGGGTAAGCGCCTCAATTTCATTTATTATAGTCTATCTTTGAATAATAATACCTCCAATTTTATTCAAACTCTATTTCAATTTAGGTTGGATTTAAATACTTTTTTCTCCTTTTTTTTTTATATAGATTATTTTTATGATTTTTTCATATAAAATTTAATGATGTCAAACATTTTTGCCACATGCCTTGTATTGTTTTATTTTAGTGATTGAAATGTTTGTTATTTCTATTTTTAGAGAATAGAGAGGAATAATTATTTAAATAATTTTGTATATATTTTAGTACATTTTGGCCTAATGTTGATCTTTGATTAGTAAATGAACGAATCATTTAATTGATATATTTAAAAGTGTAGTATTTATAGTATAGATAAGATATGTTTTTGACTATTTTTACCTGCAAAAGTGTATGTTAATTTTTATTTTTTATTTTTAAATTTTGTCAGGTTGTTGATTCTGTTATGGATAACCGATTGTAACTACTATTCGCGCCATTATGCTTGTTCTTGCACCTAATTCTGTTATGGATAATCGATTGTAACTATTCGCGCCATTATGCTTATTCTTGCACTTGATTTTGTTATGGATAAATGATTGTAACTATTCGCGCCATTATGCTTGTTCCTGCACCTACTTCGCAACCTCATGCATGCCTTGTACTTGTACTCGCATGTGCAATCGCGATTGTGTTGCTATGTTCGCTCCCTTGACCTCTAGTTCAAATGCACCTTTGTCCAAATGCATTGAACGGTGCGCTACCCCATCGCACCTCTTTTTCCAAGTGCATTAACATATCAGTTCTGTTAGTCCAACTAAGAGAGAGAGAGAGAGAGAGGCGACAACTGCTGGTTGAAGAACATCTCCGTTGTGCAGGAGGTGCGGCAAGTGTTGGTTGAAGAAGGCATAATCAAAGTCACGATCAATCTCCTTGACGACGGCATTCTTCTCAGCGCAAAAGAGTACGTCGCAGAGTGCCAGTAGAATCTCACCTCCAGCAACGATAGCCTTAAACTATCCGTCATTTCTGAGGGCGGAATCCGTAGCCTCCTAGCAGACTTAGACGGCCGCTGTTGCAGGAATCCGCCGTCGACACGTTGAGAAACCTAAACAGGTGAAGGAATAAGAAGAAACCACATGAAATGACCGATTTGCCCCCATGATTAAATACTTAAAAATGATTTACGTTTTTCTGGCAACATTTGGCCGGGAGGACCTAATTTGTTAAAAAATGCATAGTTACAAGACTAAATTGTTAGTTTTTAAAGTCAAGTGTCGTAATTAACATGACTCCTATAGTCATAGGACAAAAAATGCAATTTTTTCTTTAGTTTAGTTGACCAAATTTAGCTTATTGATTTAGTCAACAAGTTAAATAGGGTGTTTGACAATCAATATTTTTCTTAGCTAATTGGTCGTAATAAGTTAAAATGTAAAATGTTGGAGTTAATTTCATATTTGGTCATAGATTGATTGGTGTCATTCCACTTTTAGTCCATTGTTTTTTTTTTCAAAACATCCTATATTGGTTATAGTTTTATTGTGGCATGACCATTTTTAGTTATCCGTTAACGAAATCATTAAACTGGCGTTAACTATGAGGATAGTTTGTTTTTTTTTGATACAAAGTGTACTTGAATATGCTCTTATTGTTACTATGTTTGATTTGTCATGCATTTGCAAATTTGCAGTCGACCCCCAGTCATTAGAATTATACCTAAGTTGGTGTTGTCGTGTTGAGTCTTGAAACTAAATTAACTCAATTTACCATCTCATAAACCTAAACAGTTCATGAGATTCAGGATATAATTGAATAAAGTCGGGAACTTGAATTATAAAAATAAAATAAAATTATAGCCAATAGTTTTTTTTAAGAGCAACCTCAATGGTTTGATTTTTGTCTGACAATGTAGGCAAGAAGGTGATGAAAGAGAAGAGAAAAAGGCGTTAAAAAGGAGCAAAGCGCTCCAAACGCATAGCATCAGGCCATGCTAGACTTTTATTCACATTAAGTCGACCCAATAAAAAATGTTGATTTGCAAGAATAAAAATCATTAAAAAAAAAAAAAAAAACTGCACCCCCATTTGTTGAAAAATCCATCCAATAATTTTTTTGTTATTAAAAAAATTCTCAAAAAACCACAAATATGGTTACTCTAATATATTAACTGCTGGTGCCTGGTGGCATTATAAAACATTATCACAAAGTTGAAAGGAGAAACCACAGCCATAAGTATCACAACTAAAGCCTCAAAAGCATTCCAGCTAATAATATTAATCTGCTCTAATATTGTTTCATTTTTGTTTGTAAATGCATATATGGTTTTGTCTTTTATGGCTTTCCAGTCATTTTTTAAATGTATTCTCTGTCCTGTCCACAGCAAATGACATTGATCAAAGCTCAAGTTGAGGTGTAGAACAATATGAGGTGGCTGAACAGAACCATCATCCAGGGAGGATCAAACCATGTTATCCACATGGTTCTTTTTTGCATTACTTTGTTTCTTTTTCAATGAGGTTTTCAAGTATGTTTTCAGGTGCGTTTACTAACTGAAGAAATTATCGAAATAAATGCATCTCGCACCTGTACAGTTTGGTCCCGAGACATGTTTCCTTACAAGAATCATTATACTTGGTACATCGAGATTCACAGTTGTGGGATAAATAACCTCAGCCCTGCTTAATTGCATGCAGCCTGTCATTGCACAGAGGTTGTTCTTCCGGTTTTTGATGTTGTGCTTGAAGGGCCAGTTCTGCTAAATAAGCACCATTGAGATAAAGGCTCAGAGGTCAACATAGAATACCAGAAGTGGAATAAAGGACACGATTACTTGAACATGATGTGTGGATGATGATCTATCTTGAAACTTTGTCTACAGAATTGTCACGGTTGGTTTGTAGAGGATATACGGTATCAAAAACCACCCTAGCAAAAACGCGTCTAACTTCATGTAATCTGCCTAGTGTTAGGGCCTCATAGTCAATCTTGCTGCCTTGTTTTTGGGCATATCCCTTTTGCTTTCCTCTTTTCACGCACTCAAATATTGCACACACCTTCTGTGATAACGCTTGTGAAATGAACACCTGCATGTTTTAAAACAATGATCGCACAATCACTAGAAGATTGAAATTAGTGTCAATGACTTTCACTAAACGTGAAACTGAATTGATAACTCGTGTTGCTTGTGAAGGTTGGGCTTGCTGTGATAACCAAATGCTCACTTGACCAAAATCCCAGTAGACGAACTAATTTGCTTTAAGATTTAAATGCACGACACATTTAAAAAAAATGAATAAGTTGAATACGCGTTAGAACTTAGCTTACCATATCAGAGTGTGGTGCTTCGGGATACTCAATTAGTGCTTGGGAAACAAAATATTCATCTGTCATCTTCTTTAATGCAGATTTTACATCAGCTGCGAGATCCATGACCTCATCCAGAAGTACTTCATCTGACTTCAGATCGTGATCTATGGACAGCTCAGAAAACCTTGGATCGTGCGGATGTGAGATCTTCCTCACTATGCCTAATGCATCTGAAGATGACCCACTGGTGTGGACAACAATGCAAAATGCAGCAACCACCAATGGATCCCGAGGTCTATCCGCCAAAGCTTTGTGGAATGCTAAGATTGCAATCCTGTAAATGTCATCGCATGCTCAGCTTAAAAGGCCTAGTCTTGTGAATCTGCAGCTAAAATACAGTAACATAGTATGGAAAGGTTTACTATTTATGAAGAGAGAAATTGTTTCTTACCACAAACTGGTGTGGCATGGCCGATCAGGTGCCAGAAGGTTATCCAGGCTGGAAAACAATGACTGAAGCCCCATAGCAAAGAAATTAGATTGAAAAACATGACAACCAATACAATAAAGAAGCTTAGCTAATAGAGTCTAATATATTTTATTTTAAAAAATCTCATAAATCAATAAAAGTTTCCTGTGAGAGGCTAATGCTCATAGCTAGGTTGGACGCATTATTGATACTAATTAGATATATGCATATGAAAACTACATAAGACTGAATAGTCAAAACAACATGTATTTGCAGTTACCAGAAGCATGTTAGATCTTCTATCACGCCTTCTGAAACCTTGGGAAACCAAGTAAGCAGCCTGCAAGATGCAATTATATCAGAACTATGTATGACATACAGATTATAGGCAACTATCGAGGGGGTGGGGGGTGGGCATGGGGCAGGGGAGGGGGACTTCCGTACTTGAATTGGAAGAAGAATTTCTAGAATTCCAAACTTCCACAATAATCTTAGTGAAGCTTCTGCAGAACCATATGCCAACATATAATTCATTTCCATTAGTATCCTTCCCTGCAAAATAGGTGACAGAAGAATGAAAAAGTTGATAACAGTTTCATCAGTATAACAAAGGAAAAGACAGAAATATAAAAATGTAAATATATATATATATATATATATACAATAAACAAAACATAATACCTTGTCAAGTCTTAACACAGAAGGTGAAAATTCTCTTACAAAATGTGCTGTTTCTCGAGAAAAACGAAATCCCAAACGACTTGCTATCCTCACCCCACGTAAGATGCGTGCTGTAAGATGTGAGTGTGAATTTGAGTTGCAACATTGCATTGGTGTAAGATACGCTAAGAAAAACAAATACTCATGCTCACCACAATCCTCCATGAATGAAGTACTTGCAGGAATCACACTCCGTACCTACACAAATGGAGCTAATAGATTGAGCACAATGGTAACTGGGAAAGAGTTTCTTATGACAAGAACAAAAACTGTAAAAGATACATGCACACTTTAGCCCTTCTAATGTCTTCCAGTCCACCCATGTAATCATATATTATTCTTGCAAATGGATCAAACATCAATCTGCAAAAAAGTATTCCATAATAAGTTTCACAGTGCCTAGAATGATGATGTAAATAATTTAAACTCATGACTCTATGTACCCATTTATGGTAAAGTCTCTGCCTAAGCAATTTTTCCACCGCATAAAATCAGCGTCATTGCATCTTGGAGGCCTTCGAACAGCATGGTATGAATTCATTCCGAACTTCCTTCCCATGGTAGTAAAGCTTGAAACCTGCTCCAAACAAAAAAATAAAGGACACAAAGAAGAAACCTATTTAATCAGCAGTTTGAATAAAAATATTTACTTTACAAAACAATAAGCTATGGATATTGAAAACTTTGTGTCAAAGAAACTACCTCTACGATGACATCATCTACATGCACATGGCATATTGGGAACCTCCTTCCAACTATTTCACACCGTGGGAATGTTCTAAGCACCTAAAAAGATTGAAAGCATTAGGATTAAGATAAAAAACTATTGATCCGAAAAGCAACCAGGTGAAACATAAGCCTCAATATCTCTATCCCTCTCTCTGTATTCCAGGGTAGGGAGGGGTGGGGTATCCAGTGAAGCTACCAACACTTAAGCTCAGACTAAATGAAGAGCAAAAACAAACCTCTTTAAGCTCAGCCGATGTTATGACGTCAAAATCTTTAGGAATTCTCTTTAAAATAAGATCTCGAACACAACCTCCCACAAGGTAGACATCATATCCTGTAACACCAGAAAATTGTTCACACATAGTTTGAAATGGTTTGTGTATCAAGTAGAGGAATGAAGAACTGACACTCTCCCAGGACCAAGCTCCAGATTAAGTGCATTCACAAAACTAATTATACAGAAAGATATCTTTTTCCAGTAATACCTTTTTGCTTCAGGCAATTCAGGACCAATCTAGTAGATTTAGAGATCATTGAGGTCCGAATTCCGAGCTCTTCGGAACTCAATTTCTTCCATTCAGAATCAGAAGCATTCTTATACCCACTACCTGCCACATTTGACTAACAATTAACAACATTCAAGGAAAATTATATTCACCGGCACTCATCCACTTTATAGTAAACATTAACAACACTATATGATCTTCAAAACAACAGGGTCAATAGCTCCAAACAAATCACCTTTTGCATTAGAATGAGCTTTCAGCCGTTTCTTTTCTTCTTTGGAATCATTTAGCGGTTCAACGAGCGATTCAACCGCCGCAGCTGAGCTGCGACTCCGAACCTGAAATTCAAATTTAGGTCATATAAATAAACACGAATAAGCATAAACTTAGGATTTTTGCCTGAAATGAAACTAAAACAAAAGACCTTGCGGATGCAGTAAGGGATGGGGCGGCGAAAAATGAATTGGGTTCTGCAGGATATGCCTTGAACTGCCGGAATTGCCATGAGAGGGGAGATTGTTTTTGTTCTTCTTTCTTTTTATTTATTTGATTTGAGGTTAAGAGTTTTAAGGCTTTACGCCATTAGAGAAGGATTGAAGCATAGGGTTTTGACTCAGAGGTCGCCGGAAAAGGAACGGAGAAAGAGATGACGTTTTACTGGTAGAGATGCCTGCACGATTTGCATTAAGTGGGCCTGAAATAGCTGAGTAAACGGGCTGTAACCCGCTAAAGGCCCGTCTTCTTTTAATACCACTTATAATGAGTTAAAAGACGTAAATCTAACACGATTAAACATATATTTTTAGTCTCTCAATTATGTATTGATAATCATTTGAACTCTATTATTCAAAGTTGCAAAATGCACTCTAATTTAACGAACAAAAGTTACAATTTTAGTTCTTGAAGCAAATTATCCGCATTGAAGTATCTCGTCTATTATATGTTTTAAACACCGTACATTTTATTATTTTAATTTGACCAAACTTTTTAAAAAATTGACAATAAAAAATAAAAATAGACAATTTTTTAGTTGGACAATCACGACCATCTAAATCTTAATAGATCATGGTTGTTCATTGTGAGCCGTTATGGCTGTTTTACAAAGGTGATCTTTAATTTTTTAATATAATTTTAAATTATAATTTATTTAATTTTAAATATAATCTATCAAAGACATTAATGGTTGTCCAATAAAGGCATCCCTCAAACGTGTTTTCAAATAATTACAAGCAATAATTTGTTTGATTTAATGGTAATCATGGCATCATTCACTCATTCCTTAATGTTTTCAATCTGAGTGGAACGGCGCCGTTTGGTTGTTTGGGTTTTCTAAGTGATACAGTAATTACGGAGTAATTAATTGCTTAATTATTGAGGTGAAGTGTTAAAAAAAGGGATTAGGGCCGATGAAGCGACGGCCCAAAAATTGCAATCCATGCGGACTCCACGGTATATCCATCGGCCACCTTCTGGAAATTCATCAGGCAAAAAATAAAAAAACGACAATCAAATCTTAATCTTAATCTAATCAACATTCAACACCGCCGCAAAAACAAGGTTTGTCTCCCTACAACCGCTTCCACTAGATTCTCTCCCCTCTCTCGCTTATCTCTCACGCTCTATCTCTCACTCTCTCCTCCACTCTCCCTCACTCCCCCCCTTCCATGGCTGAGCTACAGCCGTCGGAGATCCCCGCCGCCGCCGCTCCACCGCCAGCCGCCGCCGCCGCGTCGATAGCGCCGGCTCCGCCTCCAGCCGAATCCGCCGCCGCCGCCGCCGCCGCCGCGAACAGCGGCGCGGCGGCGGCCAGTTTGGGGCAAGGGCTGGCTCCGAAGCGGCAGCGGCGGCCGAGCGTGAGATTGGGCGAGATCGGGGAGTCTCCTTACGACGCGCCGCCGCGGCGCGGGCCGAAGACGTGGCGGTTCCACAAGGACCCGTCTCTGGCAGCTAAGACCTCCAAGATCCGACCCCTAACGAACCTCGTAAACGGCGCCGTATCGGCCGGGGAAAATTACGACGAGGCCAACGCCGTCAACGAGGACAACAACAACAACAACAACAATTTCGCGTTCGATTTGGGGAATCGGAAGCCCAAGATGAAGCCGCGGCCCACCAAGCGGGCGCGCACCAATTGGACGGCCTCCTCTTCGAAATTCGACGCCGTCAACGGCGGAATCGAAGGCGAGAGCTTCTTCCGTGAGGAGAAAGACCACGCAGACCACGAAGAGTTCCGCGATTTCGAGCCTGAGGGCTCCGAAAGCCCCTTAAAAGAGCAGAGCCCCGTTAATTCCATGGAAAACCTAGGTCTCCAGTATTGGGACCGGCGCGCCAATAGGGCACGCCTATCGGAAAGCCGAGATAACGATAATCTCAACAACGGAGGAATTCACACAGAAATGAATTCCCAGGACCGGAGTTCCGGCGTGAGGGACTGGCTAATCGGCCTCGGCCTTGGCCGGTACTCCCCGGTTTTCGAAATTCACGAGGTAGATGACGAGGTTTTGCCGATGTTAACGTTGGAAGATCTCAAGGATATGGGGATTAACGCCGTCGGCTCCCGCCGGAAAATGTACACTGCCATCCTGAAGCTCCGGAAAGGATTTTCGTGAGTACCAGAACTAGATATTATATATATATAAATATGCAGTTAACTCTAATGGGTTTTCTCTTTTTGTTCATCTGTTTTCTGCCTTCTTTTTTTCCTATATTATTAACCTGAATAATGGTATAAATGCTACCTAGTTTTGGAGTTAGATTTCTTTCCTTGTTTTCTCATGGTTTGGATATGTTTAGCTATTGTGAATATGTACTCCTTGATACACATGAAAGTGACAAGAAAAAGGAAACTTGATTTAGTAATGTACCATTCTCATGATGCCAATCTTTCAAATGAAGTTTAGAAGTGAACTCTAGACATGAACTCATCATAACCGAATAAATTCTTACTCGCTAGAGCAGTATCTTTTGCCTACGGCTATTTGAGAAATAGATATGTTTGTATATATTCACGTTTTGGTTCTGTTCTTGGAGTAAACTTGACAAGTATATCTGAATAAAGATTGCAAAGATAGATGTTTCTCTGCAATTACTGCGCTATTAGGTGTTGGAGTTAATTATGGCAATATCTTTGCTCTTGCAGACAAGTTTGTTGTGCTCTGTAAATTTTGAAACGCCATTTAATGATGTGGATATACGGTGTTATTACTTGCTGCTTTTAACATTATCTCATGCCCAAGACTGACGCACAAAGTGCCATTATTTTTGGATATTTCTGAGGGTAGCTTTGAGTCATATCTGGAGTAGTGGAGTGTCTTTGGTCCATCCCTATATGTTGTGCAATTACTTTTGACTGTGTGATACAGACTTTATGTAGAGATGCAACATTCTGTGCTGTGTTCTTTTGAAAGTGAGGACAGAACATAGCTGAAATTCTGGTATCACATGTATAGAAAGAGTTTCCTGGGACAAGTGTTGAAATTTGGAACATGTTTTGCTTAGTAACATTGGATTGGTTATTCAGGCAAGAATAACATATTAGAATTCATCTTTCTAATTCCTAATGTGTGTATAGGGTAGTTGATGTGCATTTATGTTTGAAGCAGTATATTGTGAGGATGGTGATAATTTCCAAGCTTGGAGCAAGTGTTTGGTTCATGGAATAGGTAAGGAATGGAATAGCATTCCTGGTAATAGACATATTCCATTCCCAATGGAATATGATTCTTATTCCCTCAAAATTCATTCCGTGAACCAAACGTGCTGTAATAGTTTCTTGGGCTAAAAATGGTTGATTCTAGTAGCGAAAGATCTCGGTCTCTCTCTCCCTTCCCCCTCACTCCCCACCCAAATCAACATATTAGAATTTGAAATTCATGGACAAGGAGGATAATGATGTTCTGACATGATTATGAGGATGTTGGGGTGGGGGTGCCAGGCAAATTAGGTAAGTTTTTGTTTATAGAATAATCTGTGAAATTAACTCAAGAGTTGGCCATTTGCCTATTTGAAATGGGGATTCTAGTTGCAGTTTCTATTGTAGTGTTCCATAAACAGAGATGCCACCGAAAGTGTAGTCGATGTTGCTGAAGTACTCTGGACTGTTTTGACTGGAAGTTTAACATAGTGAACTACTTTATGCTTGTTAAATACCAAAGAAATGTACGGTGAGACAAATTCTGAGAATTGAATTGTCCATTTCTGACTTGGGTGTTCAAGGTTCATCCTCATCAGTGTGCGCCTACACCCCACCGGTTTTGTTACTATCTTCTTTTAAGCTACCTGCTTGCCTTAGAAGAAAAGAGGGTATGGGGGCATCGATGCGATACAATTATGTGGAAGCTGTTTCTTTGGTATAAATCTGGGAATTTCCTAAAGTGTCAACAGATCAATGCTGATGTTGAAGGGGTTCTCATATTGTATTTGTCATTTGTTTTTGTACTGTGTGGATATTGAATGTTAAACCAATGGCATTGTGTACAGTTGTAATTTGTGCTTCCAAGGTTTTAGGCTGCTGTCTTTCTGCTGTTTGTGGTGGGACTTCAGCATTGTTAATGATGTTCTACATCCAGGGACTCAGGGAGTGTGTGGTGCTGATGTGTTTGGAATGCCAAGTGGATATAGGAAAAGGGATAGGTCATGAGTTTCAAAGTTGAGTTTATTTTGACACCTTAAATGGTTGTGTTAAGGATGTTTTAAACATTAAGATGCCCAGGAATGTGGGACTGGATCACTGTATATACAGGTCCTTGGGCACCCTTATCAATGGTTTTTTCTTTTTTGGGGATAATGTCAGATTGCCATGTCACATGAGAGAAGAGAGGAGAGAGAGAAGGCGGAGAGCTCTTGCAAAACATGGGAGCTTGGAATAGTGCAAATCGAAGAAAAGGAAGGTTGTTGTGCGTGTTTAGCGCACAGCATGCGCCCACCCTGGTGCACGCGCCAGGTGGGCGCGTCTTTTCTAATTTTTTAATTTTTTTTAATAAATCATATTTGCTTTTTTTTTTTTTCCTCCCTCCCATTTTCTCTTTCCTAATTACACTTACAAAAACTTCTCAATAACCGCGAAAAAACTCCATTGATAAGAATGCTCTTAATTGCTTATGTCATGACACATTGCAAGTTGGTTGACGTGGCATCTCCCTTTGATGATGCTGGCGGGTGGGTCATGTAACATGACAATATATTCAAAACAGCTATGACAACTTATGTTACGGAGTATTAATGTTCTCCCTTTGATGGTGGTGGCCAATGGGTCATGTAACACGACAATATATCTAAACATTTATGACAACCCATGTTATTACGGAGTAGTATTGTTGGGAAAGATTGACAATATATCTAAACAGCTATGACAACCTATGTTATTAGTATTGTTAGGAAAGACTCGAGACTCTCATCTCTTAGCTAGGGAATCGAAATTCCTTTGTACGACTGATTGTAGAGTGTGAATTAATATTCCACCTCGGTTTATTGTTGCTACGCTTCTTGATGATGCTGATGAATGAATTGCTTTCGACTAATCTGTTGGGCTCGACTACATCAGCTAATCTATAAGTTGTTGCAGGCTGTAAGGAAGATGATTGGCATGGCATATTAAGGCATCTGGATAAGTTGGAAACGACGTGTGGCATTTCATCTATATGCATAGTTCAAAATTTATGATTGAAGTACCAATAGATATAACAATACCCAAGCCCATCCCAAACTTCCTATATGAGCCTCAGATCCTCAATCGTTTTGGGCTCATGTACTAGTACTAAGATATTCTAAGAGAATATTTTATTATATCTATATAGCAGAATTGTCATCTAATGAGTCTGGATTGTATCTATATTAAAGCGATTAGTCACAATGGATTCCGGAGGAGAACTCTCCCAGTATATATGACCAGATTGAGAGCCACCCGCTTTAGCAAGAGTATGACCAGAATGGGAGGCCCAAATATTTAATCAAACTCATTTCTTTAGTTTTGTCAAATCTACAAATGTATAACATCTGGTATAATCCCTTATCCTTATATCGTGGATCATCATGTTGCATGGTGAACCACTAACCTAACCTAAATGCAACCGTACGCTAAAGATAAACATTCAATATATTAAAAATAAACATGTGTACCGGTGATCATGGACAATGGTATAATTTTTCTATGATCCCTTACTTTCCCATTTACATAATTTGAATTGCAAATATTCATTCATCATCTACAATGTTTAAAAATACAACACAATCCAACACTCTTTTAGTCAAATTTGTCGCACAAGCTAGATCTTTCTAATGCGATTTATCTTATGTATAGTTTACATATTATTAAACAAAAGTAAAATTTACCCAACACACATTCTCAAATTATTATTACAAGTTTCCTCAACATCCAAACAAAAATAAAAAAATTGAGTGAAAATGCAATGTAACACCATCCAATAGCCAAACCAAACTATGTTATAGTAAATCAGAGAAAAACATAAAAATACAAATTCATCATGTTAATCGGTCGGTCAACCTCAAAACATTGTACATATCAATTTTGAGGTATATGCTCATCAAGTATTCTTTCCCTTCTCCAAAAAAGAGAAGAAAAATGGTGAAAATTAAAAATTAAAAATCAAAATAAATAAGTGAGAAAAACGCTAAAGGGAGAAAAAAAAAAAAGAAAAAAAAAAAAAAAAAGGGAAAAAAACCCTAAAGGGGGAAAAAAAAAAAAAAAAAGGGAAAAAAACCCTAAAGGGGGAAAAAAAAAAAAAAAAAGGGAAAAAAACCCTAAAGGGGGAAAAAAAAAAAAAAAAAGGGAAAAAAACCCTAAAGGGGGAAAAAAAAAAAAAAAAAGGGAAAAAAACCCTAAAGGGGGAAAAAAAAAAAAAAAAAGGGAAAAAAACCCTAAAGGGGGAAAAAAAAAAAAAAAAAGGGAAAAAAACCCTAAAGGGGGAAAAAAAAAAAAAAAAAGGGAAAAAAACCCTAAAGGGGGAAAAAAAAAAAAAAAAAGGGAAAAAAACCCTAAAGGGGGAAAAAAAAAAAAAAAAAGGGAAAAAAACCCTAAAGGGGGAAAAAAAAAAAAAAAAAGGGAAAAAAACCCTAAAGGGGGAAAAAAAAAAAAAAAAAGGGAAAAAAACCCTAAAGGGGGAAAAAAAAAAAAGAAAAAAAAAAAAAAAAGCTGGGTGGGTATCAAAAACTAGCAATGATACAACATGCAGCAACAGCAGAAGGCAGGGGGTAAGATCAGATCAAGAATGATGATGATGAGATAAATAGTAAGAAGTAAAGTGAAATAAAAATAAAAATAATAATAATGGGAGTTAATAATAAAGTAAAAAAAGAAAAGAAAAAAATTATAATTAAGCAGTTGAAGATGATGATGACTTTCTGCCATAGAGAAGCAGCATGACATGATGATTAGTAGTAGCAGAGGTTGAGGGATGTGGAAGCAAAGTGAATGGAGGAGGATGTTCATTATTGTTGTTGCTGTTGTTCATCCATATTTCATCTCTTACGTGTTGCAATGTCAACGATGGCGGTAGCTCTTGCCCTCTACATCTTATCTCTATCTGCATGCACCATGCAATATAATATAATAATTATTATTGCACATTTTTATTATTTTCATCATAATCATAATCATTATTATGCATGTTGGGATTATAAAAAAAATCATCAACATATAATATACATATCTAAGTATTAGATGGTAAATTTATAGCATCAATTAATATCGGTGTTTTTTATATTGAGTATAGTCATGTATAATATCTTTGATTGTAAGAGTACTATGTGGCCAGTACTTGATACAATTCAAATACTATACATAACAAGGTTATCTCGTACCCAAAAAAAAAAAAAAAAAAGTGCATGCCAGTCAAATTTTTTTTAAAAATTTTATATTACATTTTTTTATATTAGTTCTCGAGCTTAAAATTGGTCAAATTTACTTCTTAACTATTAAAAATATGCCATATTTAGTCCTAAAATGTGTTACTTATAATTATAAAAAGGATTGAAAATGACACATTTTGAAGTCAGAAATAAATTTGGTTAATTTTGAACTTGAAGACTGAAAATGAAAAAAACGTAATAGTCAAAATATCAAAATCGGATTTAACTCAAATTATAATCTTAAAAGCAACAATAACAATCATTCAATCAATAATAACTAATTATAACACATCTACCTGCTATGCTATGACTGAAATATTTACGGCACAAAATTAATATGTGATAAGAAATTAAATAAACCCATTAAAGTTAGAAAACAAATAAGTCAAAGCTATATACCGCATACGCTATCTATACCACATACGCTACCTATACCACATACACTGTATGTATGTATGTATGTGTATATATATATATATATATATATATATATATATATATATATATATAAAATGCACCACACAAATATGCATAATTAGATTCGCATCACTCAAAAACATACCACTAGGTATGCAAATATACACCACACAGTGTTAGCAAATGCACCATTAAGAGCAGAAGAGTTGTGGTGCATTATTTTGGGTGTGTGGTGTGTTTTGTGGTGTTTTTGTGTATTTTCATTGTGGTGCGTTTTCTAATATTGAGTGGTGCATTGTCTAACATTGAGTGATGCGAATCGTACCAACCGCACAGGAAGGCGCAACCACATTTGAACAGATTTATATATATATATATATATATATATATATATATATATATATGGTCATAACCTAACGTTTATCATTATGCAACTTTACTTTCGTAGCAATATCTACTTTAATATCACATGTCATATCAAACGCTTACCACTAAACTAAAAATTAGATCTAGTAATGAATGGATAACCTTTTTTTTTTAAGTTACATAATAATCAACGCTACATTTTAATAGTGAAATACTGAAATACTAGACTCAATCTTCTAAATCGCCGCCCAACCTATTCAAAAATCAAATCGGAGCTAAAGTGTGATGAGAGTGGGAGGGTGATCGATATTGAGGTCATGGTGACGTAGTGAAGCATTTTAGGTTTCGACAAATATTTGTAACGTCTGCTTTACTTTTGTGTCGATTGATTTTGTTTCATCCCCTTTATCGCAAAATGCATGATCCATCATGCATAATAATAATAAATAATAATATTCATGCAGGAAATTCAGCCACAAAAAACCCACCCACTAACCCTACTTTAATCATTATATCTCCACCCCATACTATGATGCTATCATTTCTATTCTTCTTTTCCCCCCTACAAAAACATTCACACCTTAACCACCCTCGTACCAAATATATTATATAATTTTCCAGGAGTTCCCAATTATCAATCACATATAAAAGGAAAAAAAAAATTATAAACACCCTCGACAATTTAACCGTCTAAATTTTTTGATAACTTTTTGTATTTTCGATCACTTTTAATAAGTGATTGGTAAATCAAAAAATATCTTTTTTGATTTCTAAAGTAATCAAAAACTCAATTTATTGTTACAAACCTTAAGTTTTCGACCACTATCTCGTGACATATGAAAGTATCAAGATCAAACACTAACCACACTAGGCTAAAAAGGTATAGCTTGTAACAAAGGTATAACGATTTTTTTTAAATACTTGCAGAATTCTGGGCTCTGGGCTCGACCCTCCAATTGCCGCCCAACAATTCCCTCCCAAGTCTCAAAACTTGCCACTCTAATGCCCATTGTCAGATCAAACATTTATCTCTACGTTAAACGCTATATCTAGTAGTAAATTAAAAACACAATTTTATTTTCTTATACTTAAGAAACAGTTAATATGTCATTATAGGGTTCTCGATAACCTAGGAATATCGACCGCTAATTTTAAAGATGTGATTGACACCTTAGCTTGTTTGATGCCCCAAAGCCCTAATTCTAAAGGCGTGAAAGAAATAAAATGGAATTGAAGAAAAGGTGACGGATCCAAAAAGTACGGCGACGAATCGGCATGCACTTTCTCTCAATTTTTTTTTTATAATAAAAAATAGTTTTCAAAGCAAATACCTAACAACAACAACATGTGCACATCGTCACATTTGCCCATTTCATGCACGTCTCATTCACGTCTATCTTTCTAAGAGTAATTAAAAAGAAAAAGAAAAAACCCTAATATATATATGAAGCTAAAGGTCAATATTCCTTCATGAATGATGATAAGGTGCCATCTTTAATCTAGTAATCTAACACCTTTTAAAAATTATATTTACATTTCGTGGACAAACTTGTCACTATTATACAATTTTATTATCTATATATTACCTTAGATTCTTAGTGTGTGGCAATTGTATCCATCACCTACCCTTATCAAATGTATTAATTTTTTAGTTATCAACTATTGTACGCGACATTGTTATATTTAGTCTTATTCTTCTAATTTTATCTTATTACAACTTTGACTTTCACTTGTCTTGTCACAGTGAGTCCTCTATTTAACTTTCATTATTATTAAAGAGGGCTTACATGTAATTTTGTCATACAATTATAAGAGTTTACATAGTGATCGAGAGAGAATTTACATGTTGGGGGTAGGAGACTTAGCTTGAATGATGAAATTTTATGTTTCAGCCATATTTATTAAACAGTTGAGTGACAAAAATTTAAATAGAGGATTGATTAAGGCAATCAAATGAAAGTCAATGATGCAATTAAGCAAAATTAAAAGAGTAGGACTAAATGTAGTAATATTGAGAGCTATAAAATTTTCTCTACTAAAAAATGTATACCATCTAATAGAGCGATATGTAGTTTCCATAACGCCATCACTACTACAAAATTGGACATATAAGCATGCAAATAAATTTCTTTTTTATTTGTTCCAAAATTGTAAATATCATTTTTTTTAGGGGGATACAAATGCACGCATAGTGAACAATATTATGAAAATTAAAGGAAAAAAAAAGATAATAAAACTTTCAAAATTCTCATTATTATTCATTTATTCTATAATGTGATGAATAAGAGACAAAAAAGTGGTGAGTGGTATGAAAATGAGTTTGCAAATTGCAAGCTATGGTGGTTGTGGACTAGCTTAGGGATCAATGGGAAAGAGAAGAAAAGAATAGAATGGGGAGGGGTAGTGTGAAATTTCCTAGTTAGAGTATGGGAGGGGTGGGTTATCCGCAATCACTTTGTCAAGATTAATCGCTTATCACTATATTAAAATATATAATTAGTAGCAAAAATGTAATTTTATTCATTATACCTATGTAACAATCATTATTATAGTTGACCTTTCAATGTTCGACAAGTAGTAAAATGTAGACTTGACCTTTTAGCCCTCGGCCGCTAAGTTTAGAATCCCTATCTTAATTGGTGACAATACCGACTGCTAGCTTGATCCACACAACACGTAACCAAACTTTTTATTTAATATATTCCTTTTGTGACGACGACCCCCTTTCTTCTTGGTATATCTATTGATTTCCCTACCCTTAACTTTTTGGGATATTATTCCTTTTTAAAGACAATATATTATTCTTCTTTTTGATTTTATTTTCTATTTAATTAACTCGATCAAAAAGTAGATGTGTACTAGATAAACCTAACTTACTTCTGTGTAATAGTATGTAAACTATAAAAAAAATTGATAAATTGAGCTAAAAATATTTTATGCGAGAGACTCGATTAAGAAGTGTTCACAAGAGAGTTGATTTTTGTATGAGAGAGAGATAAAGAGATATGATGGGATATTTTAATAAAAGGGCACCACTTAAGGTGGGGTTTTGATGGGTGTGAAGGGGCCTGCACACACATTAGCTATTGTACGTAAGGGCTGAGTTTAAACTATCAAAAGCATGACGAAACCATGCAAATTAAACATTCCCTTTCTCTTTCTAAACCATTTTACACGCATGGATGACGACCATAAGCTAGCAAACTATATATTATAATCATATCTCGAATTTATATAAGTTGCTGTTAAAATATTTATAATTTTCAACTACTGAAAAGTGATTGAAAATATAAAATTTGAGGTAAAAAATATGATTTCTCATCAAAATTTTAATAAAAAACAGTTGAAAAATATAAGACTTTCACCACTAGAAAGTAATAAAAAATTTAAGATTTGAAGTAAATTCTCTGGTTTTCAATCACTTTGAAGATTTAGAAAATTACTTATTAGTATTACCAAAAACCACTATTAGAAGAATATTTAAAATTAGATAAATATTAGAGGAGATTCACATTCACTGCTTAGATGAAAATATGGCTTTTAAGATTTAATTTGTGCTCGAGAACGACATGGTCCACGTGTGTTCTTAGTGGCCCTAGGATGATCATTTTGATGCTTAATATCCACCTCTTTTTCCCCTTTTCAAAAAGTCAATGCACTCAATATATTTGTTTTTTGTTTTTTGAGAAAAAAAATAAATTTCTTTATTCTTTGGATATATTTTGAAGGCTCTCTTCTAATCATTATCCTAAAGACTATTATCCCAATGGTAATAAAGAAATTTCCCATCGCTGCTCACGTATGTCCTGCCTAATCATTACGAGATATATCTATCATTTATCATTCTATCTCTCTTCTTCTTTGTGCGCCTACCTAGCTACTATGAGCATCAACTAGCTTCATGTACCCAAAAACCCATGTTTGGTTAGATTTGATATCAAATCAATTCAAGATTTTATAGTTTTTTAGGTGTTATAATCTTCTATTTGTAATGGTTGAAAAAATTTCAACCACAAATTTTTTTTTTAAAGATTTAGGGTTTCAGTTTAGAACTCCGACCAAATTTTAGTACTGCAAGTCTGCAACTAAATTTTGGTGAGAGTGTAATTTTTTGAGTTGCTTTATTCTCATAAGAGGGGTTTACACCGATATGGAAAAAGTACAGAATACTAAAAGTCTATGCAGTTATTTTCTTTATAAATAAGACGACAAAAAAATAAAGGGTGTAACTATATTCTGATAAAAAACACTATGCTAAAGATTCTTTATGTTTTTGAAAAGGGTAAAAGTGTGAGGAAGGGGGCTTGAGAGGGAGAGGAGGAGAGGAACCACGAATCTAATATCCATATCGGTGAATCTAATGTGAGGAAGGAGGCTAGTTACTAGACTCAATCCGGTGGATACAAATCAAATATGATTTTTTTTTTCTTGAAACGATACAAAGAATAATCATCCGATCGATCAAGACCCTTCTAAAGGCGAATATGTATTTTTAGTATTTATGTTAACCTAGAAAATATAGGGTATTTATTTATTTATTTATTTTATGCATATGTCAGGGACATGATAGTTGACCTTATACTTATAACTACTAAAATATGTCTCATGAGAACTAACAAAATGAAAAGGAATATTTTGCTAATGTCTGAACAGAATGTTGTCTGTCATTGTGTGATTGTGTGTGTGTGTGTGTATATATATATATATATAGCCCATGGCTTAATGTCTACGTGCCTTAGTAGGAGAGGGGTAGGTGAGGATGACAAGCAACGTAACCTTATAAAAAATCTCAAAGGAATCACAGATTGAAACTTCAACTAATAAAAATTTCCATGTTTAGTTGTTGTTACCATGTTTTTGTATTAGATTAATCAGGAATATATCCTTACATATCCTTAATCCTAATTTTTAATTAACAATCATAAGCAAAAATTCGATTATTGTCAAAGGTTGCTGTATTGGCCTCTACATGCATGCAAATAACACCATATTGTCATACTCGAAAACTATAAATATAACCCCCCCTCCCCCCAAATAATAATAAAAAAAAAGAATAAAAATATTCATATTATTATTCAGCAAGAAATTCAAGATGTTATTATATATAATAATACATCATTGATTTAAATAATAATAATAATAATAATAATAATAATAATACATCATGAAAAACGGCATAATAATTTGATGTTATATTAATATATGAATTGTATTCCTATGTTTAAACAAATTATATTTATTAAATGAAGTAGGTGAAAGAATGAATTTAATTACTATAACATATATAAACTGAAAATAGGTATTTAATTTGTGTAATTAAATACCCAAATGGTAAAAGACCATAGAAAAACTATAAATTTTATCCTTTCTGATCTAATTAATAGCTTGAAAATAATTTAATTTACATAGCAAAACTTTATGCTACATTGTTTAGTATTAAAACGAAGAGTTATAAAAAAAAATTTATTTATTACGTGTAACCATTAAAAAAGCATATTTTGATCAACAAAAAAGAAGAAAAAAAGTATTTCACTTAGAAATTAAATACTCACAAGTGTGAATTATAGAAAATATTAATCTTTATTTAGTTATTTAAAAACAAAAGGGACTAGTTTTATATATGCATGCATTTTACTATACTGCCCGAGCTGAGCCAGTTCAATAATTATGGGATATTTCAACATTGACTTTCATGGATTAAATTAATGCAGCAAAAAACCTAGAAACAGCCAAAGAGACTATGCATACATGAATCTACCTAGGTTAATTGATGAAGCAACGGCATCCTATAGAATATTTGAGCTGACTAGGAAACACGAAAACACAACCAAGTTTCTAGCTAGCTAGGTTTCTTTTTGTACCAGGCAAATCCCAATTAAGTTAGTCTGACAGTTAACTGGTTAAATTACAAGATTATAAGTTTAATCCCACCTCAACCAAGTTAATCAGACAATTAGCTGGTTAATAACAAAGTTATAAGTTTGTCTCTCTATGAAAGCTGTTTATATATTAATCTTTTTTGTTTGAGTTGATTAGCTATAGGTCAGTAGCCGTTGTAAATTTTTGGGTAAAATAAATGTTTCTTTGTGCATGGAAAATATATATACGTAGAAGGTTTCATAGAATGGTAGCCATAAATGCTGCAACACAGAAACGTTATTTTCATGGAAGCTGCAGGTAGCTAGCTATTCCTTAACCTCTACGAAGATAAAATTGTGGGGGTGATAAGGTGGTACGTTAATTTCTCCGAACATATCTTCACTTGGTTCTTACACCAAACCGCACACACACATTTCCTCCAAATAGAATAATCATAATCACCAACTTCTGATATAACCAAGCAGAAGCTGGAGGGTTCCCATAATTAGACGTACAGAAAAGGCATGTTTTGTTGTGTAAGTAGTGTATGTATAGGCCAAACACCCTATATATATATATAGGTGGAATTGAGAGCTGAGCGAGCTTAAGCTAATAATACAAAACCAGAAGATGGGTTCCAAGAAACGTACGTCCCACCTAATTATGAAGTCATCATCTAATCCCACATAAGAAACCCTTTAGTTCTGCTGTCTCTCTCACCAACCATCTCATCCATCTTTGCCACTCCTAATTTCCTAATTCCAATGTAATAATCTCCTCTGGTTACTACCCCTTTTGTAACATGTACTACGACAAAATCCATTGATCCTAAAGTTCAATTTATTGTTTTTCAAGTAATCAGGAAAACTGCAGCAATTACGTACTTGACGGTTTGTATTGATTCTAAAGTTCAGTTTTAATTTTTTGAATGACGAGGTAAACTGCAATTGCTATTCGAGGGGATGTACGCAATGATTCTAAAGTTCAGTTTTAGGTTTTTTTTTAGGGATGAGGGAAACCTGGTCTGCATCTACTATTTGAGGGTATGCCCGTACTGATTCTAAAGCTAAGCCTAGTTAAAGCTAGCAAGAAAAGGGGACAGAAAGAGGGTGAAAGAATGTAGGGGCTTACGTTACATACCTCGGACTCGTTGTCGAGTTGTAGCTTGTTGACTAGATACTTCAACACCAATCGGATTGTCATGCTTCCATCTCTGATAATAACAATTAACAGTACAACATCATTAAACTAAACCCACAGATCGAATGTAGTAGATGAGCTGAGGTAGTTTTTTGCTAAGAAATTGCAGTGTGAAAACTTGAAATAATTAAACGACAATAATATAGTATATATATGAATGTTGGGGTTAAGGTTGATTAAATACTGACTTGATTCTTAGGTAGCTCTTCGATATCTGCGGCAAAAATGGCTCCTTGGCTCTGCAACGTATGCCAAAAACAGTATATTCAGAAAAAAGAAAAAAACAGAAAATGGAATACATGAAACAACAACAAAACTAACAGAAATATGGATGCTGTACTGTTTTGGACAACGAGAAAAACTCATAGCCACAACTAAGTACTAGGTAAACATAGTCCGGTGATTTTAGCTGGCAAATGACTATAAATTAAGAAGGACAGGCTAGAAATATGGCCGTTGTTCGTTATCGGTATTTTTTCACTTACTGATTTTGAGAAGCTTGAAGCGAAAACCATATACCGGAAAGTGGACGTCGAGGAGGATCAATCACTCTAAACTCCAAGCTCGGACTAGACCCTCCGGCGCCTACGCCGCCGACCCCGGCGTAGAGTAACGGGAATGCACCGGGGCGCGGCGCGAAACGGGACCCCGAGAGCGGCGGCGCGTACATAAACGGCGAAGCCGAGGAACTCGGCGCGGAAACGCCCGGAGCCGGGATAGCCATGGCGGGTCGGATCGCCCAGTTCATGTCCGACCCGCCCGGCTGCTGTTGTTGTTGCAAGAAATAAGACGGCGCAGCACTAATATACCCCACGGCGGCGCCCGGCGCCGCTACACTATTCGTTAGCGCAAAATGCGGCGGCGGCGGCGCCCGAAACTCCACCCCCGCCCCCGCCGCCGCACTAAACGGATACTGCGGCGGCGGCACCGGCACCGGCCGCGGCCCAGGCGGCAGCAGATCGAGCTCCACTAATCCTAAACCCTCCCGCCCGTTATTCTCGCGGCCGCTCGCGGCGGCGGAGGCGGAGCCGCCGCCGCCGCCGCCGATACTCAATTGAAGCCATCCCTTCTGATCATCCTCCTCCTCCTCCTCTCCCCGATTAATCGCCGTAGTAGCCGCTAAAACATCCTTAGAATAACTGGGGCCCGCCTCGTCGTTAACACTTTCCGTTCTCGATTCATCTTCCGCCATTACCGTATCCGCAAGATTATTATCCGACCCGACCAAACAACCTGCGCTCTTATTATAGTAAGATTGAGGAAACCCTTGGTGTTCTAATTGGTTCATAAGACCCCTATACCCGTGACCAAGACCATCAAAATGCTGTCCACACAGGTTTTGATCAGAACAATAGTAGTAATAATAAGAAGAAGCAGGAAAATTGTTATCAAACATGGTCATATTCAAACCCCCAAAACCCCCCAAACCCCCAACAAAAAGCCACACAATTCCGGGAAACTAACGCTCTCTCTACTATTCTCGATCTGGGTAACTAAATCCATATATATATATAGATACACGATTGAATTGATAACTACGAGGTGGTGTTTTGTGTTCTTGAAGGTGGTGTTATGGCGGGGAAGGAATAAACAGAGATACCCATTGACCCCAGAGAGAGAGAGGGAGAGAGATTTATGTTTTTTGTTGTGTTGATGAATGAAATGATAGTAGGTAGGAATAACTAGGAAAGGAAGAGAGGGGAATAGGTTTTGTTTGTTCTCACGTAGTATTGTACAACGTGGTGTTGATTATCCTTGACAAATCAGTGGACAAGAATGAGAATAATACCTGCAAATCTCACTTTCCATTAATTCCCCCAAATTCCCTTTGTTTGGAAGCTTGTGAAGCTTAGGGGGAAGAAATGTTTTTCAGGTCGGTTATATTAGGTAAAATACATTACAATACAAGAGAATTGAAGAGAAGAGAGATCCATGGGATTAGATGGTGGTCCGTCAGTTGCATTCTACTATTTTATTACTTTGGGGTTTTCTATTTGTTATTATTCTTTTCTTTTCTTTCATTTTCTCTGCCTGCAGGCCAGGGGTACTTCTGACACTTCCCCCAGGCCAGGCCACCAATTTATATAATTATCAATACTTCTAATCTTTCCTTGACTTTTTTTTTTTTTTTTTTTGCTAAACAATACAATTACTCCTCTCATCTATCTCTTCTAAAAACTAAACTAATTGTTTGGATATAGATTTTAAAATTTAACGGAAATTAATAATTCTACATTTACACTTTAGCCCATATGTAGCGTAGAAAGTTTTTTACGACTTTTTATTAAAATGATTAATTTGTCAAACATCATGGAGTTGTGTAATAAGTAGAATATATAAATGTCAATGTGAAAAAATAGTGCAGTTATAAAGATGAGATAAAAGATTAAAGTAATTAATATGATGATTTTTTTTTCATTCATTAATCTAGGCCCACCATAGAACTGGAGAATAATAAATGCAGTAATGATAGAGACGATAGAGGTTGGTAATGAAACGCGGCTGAGGTATGTAGTATGTACCTTTTCGGGGGTATGTAGTATGTACCTTTTCAGTCTCAAATAGAATTTTGATTAACAATAAGTGATTATAGCTTTGCACAAATTACAATAATAACTCATAATGGTTTGATTCAGAATTTGATGCATCTCAAAATATAATGGTTCTAGCTTGATCTTGTTCCTTTGTACACCCTTGGAATGGTTATCTTCTTCGTTGCATATATACTCTAGCATGTGGGATGTGTTTGCCTAACTCTCTCGGAATGGGCTTTGACACCAACACAACACATGCAAAGTGCCAAGCTATCACCAACACTTATTAAACCAAAATACATTTTATTCCCTTATATTTGCGTAGTAATTAGGGCCTGCAGATCAAATGCTTAACATTATGCCAACAATTATAACTAGTAGCTAATGTGTAACTTTATTTTCTTAATTATATTTGAGTAGTAGTTTGTGACTGCGGATAAAACATACATTTACCACTACGCCAAAAACTATAACTAGTAGCTAATGTACAACTTTATTTTCTTATACTTACGTAGTAGTCAGCACATGCAGATCAAACACTTACCACTATGGGAAAAACTATAACTAGTAACGAATGCACAATTTTATTTTCTTATACTTACCTAGCAATTAGCCATAGGTTTCAATGGGAGGCTGCTAGACTCGGTCATCCAAGCCGATACCCAAGAAATACTATCAAACAAATAATGAGTTAATTAAGTTCTATAGCCAATAAGCTAGAGGTCATTGAATTTGATTGAGTTTATTAATTAAAATGAGAAAAATGTGATGAAATTTCTTGTAATGATATAAACTTAAAACGTGCAGGTAATAATGAGTAAATTGAAAATGAATGAAATATGGTGGAGATATAATAGGTATATGTATATATATAATATATGGATGGTGTGATAATTGAAAACATGCAATGGAAGAATGAGTTGGGGGGAAGTACATGTTGGAGGTGTTTAATAATGCAAAATTGGAGGGGGTCTTCGGGTAACAACTTTAAGAGCGTGTTCCAAGAACCAAACATTACCATAAAAGTTCTCTCTTTTTTTCAGATATTCAGAAAGGTCCTTTTTAGCTTTTTATCTGGAGTCTTGCATATATATATATATATATATATATATATATATATATATATATATATATATATATATATATATATAAACAAAAAAAAACATAAATATCAGTAGTTATTATTATTATTATTATTTTACATGGTAACACAGAAACATTTGCAATATATATATATATATATATATATATATATATATTTTGAAAAAATAACACTTATTGTATCTCAATTGTAATGGTGCAAATGAGTCGAGCCACTTGTAAATCGTTTAGCCAAAACTTGATTCAAGTTTGGATATATATGTAGGGGTAGGCTTGAATGAGAACAAGCAGTGTAAAAAGTGAGGATTAATCTCAATTGTCCATTAGAGTTCATCAATGGTTGAGTGCTTTACAAAAAAAAAAATACTAGATCAATTTTTTAATTATTACAAACTTTCAAGTTAACAATATTTATAAAGTTAACACGATCATTTTTCCTTTATTTTTCATCAACTCTCAACCGTTCATATACCCAAATAGATGGATAAGATCAATTCTACTTTTTTACTTGGAGAGCATGTTCTCACTTGAATCCTCCCATACACACATACACACACACACACACAAAGTTCGAAGTTGAGCTCAATTTGAGCCAATTAAATTGGCTGAGCTCGAGCAATATAAAAATTAGCGAATCAAACCTAAGCTTAAAATTTAAAACTTGATCTAGTTGAGCTTAGATCGGCTCATTTGCAGCTCTACTCGTTGTAATTATTGTAATGTAAATTTAGCCTCTTAATTATTCACCATATAAAATTTAGTTTCTAAATTCTTAACTACCTGGAAAATTTAGTCAATAACATTAGTTGTGATTTTATTTTTTATTTTGTTAAGAATCTAGGAATTAAATATGCACTATTAATAACTAGAAACAACATCTACACCAAAATCAAAACTTAAAACTAAGGGATCAAAATTTACATAAAAGAAAAGAAAAAAGAAAAATTGAAGAAATGAAAATAGAAAATATGACCACTTGTATATTTTTTAATTTGAAAAAAATAAAAACTAAAAAAAAAACTGAAAATGACATAATCAACAATCAAGCGGTTACCACTACGCTAAAAGTTGTAACTATTAGCGAAACTACAACTACAAAATATGTCCTGGCACTAATTTTTAAGATTAAACACCTACCACAATGGTATAAGGTATAGCTAGTAGCGAAGTCAGAATTTTATTTTTTTTATACTTGTATAACAAACCAATATCACGTTTGTGGCGAGATGTTGAACTTGACCCCTTCTATATATATAAACAAAAAAAAACATAAATATCAGTAGTTATTATTATTATTATTATTTTACATGGTAACACAGAAACATTTGCAATATATATATATATATATATATATATATATATATTTTGAAAAAATAACACTTATTGTATCTCAATTGTAATGGTGCAAATGAGTCGAGCCACTTGTAAATCGTTTAGCCAAAACTTGATTCAAGTTTGGATATATATGTAGGGGTAGGCTTGAATGAGAACAAGCAGTGTAAAAAGTGAGGATTAATCTCAATTGTCCATTAGAGTTCATCAATGGTTGAGTGCTTTACAAAAAAAAAAATACTAGATCAATTTTTTAATTATTACAAACTTTCAAGTTAACAATATTTATAAAGTTAACACGATCATTTTTCCTTTATTTTTCATCAACTCTCAACCGTTCATATACCCAAATAGATGGATAAGATCAATTCTACTTTTTTACTTGGAGAGCATGTTCTCACTTGAATCCTCCCATACACACATACACACACACACACACAAAGTTCGAAGTTGAGCTCAATTTGAGCCAATTAAATTGAGCTCGAGCAATATAAAAATTAGCGAATCAAACCTAAGCTTAAAATTTAAAACTTGATCTAGTTGAGCTTAGATCGGCTCATTTGCAGCTCTACTCGTTGTAATTATTGTAATGTAAATTTAGCCTCTTAATTATTCACCATATAAAAATTTAGTTTCTAAATTCTTAACTACCTGGAAAATTTAGTCAATAACATTAGTTGTGATTTTTATTTTTTATTTTTGTTAAGAATCTAGGAATTAAATATGCACTATTAATAACTAGAAACAACATCTACACCAAAATCAAAACTTAAAACTAAGGGATCAAAATTTACATAAAAGAAAAAGAAAAAAGAAAAATTGAAGAAATGAAAATAGAAAATATGACCACTTGTATATTTTTTAATTTGAAAAAAATAAAAACTAAAAAAATAAAACTGAAAATGACATAATCAACAATCAAGCGGTTACCACTACGCTAAAAGTTGTAACTATTAGCGAAACTACAACTACAAAATATGTCCTGGCACTAATTTTTAAGATTAAACACCTACCACAATGGTATAAGGTATAGCTAGTAGCGAAGTCAGAATTATATTTTTTTTTATACTTGTATAACAACCAATATCACGTTTTGATGGCGAGATGTTGAACTTGACCTTCCAAGTCTTCTTTCAACAAAAAAAAAATGAAATAAACAGAGTTTAAAATGTCTATTCATCCTTTTTTTTTTTTAAATAAAAAATGTATTTATACAAAAAATTGAACTTGAAATATAAATATTTTGAAAGAAGTATGAGAAAATTATATAGTAAATGTGAAAAACAATAATAGTAAAGAAAAAGAAGAGTTACACAATAAGGTAGCTAACAAAGTGGTGGGGTATTGAGAGAGTGAAAACTAAAAAAATGATATCCTTTGATACAAATAGGTGGCACGCCATAATTACGATCCTATGTTGTGCTTCTATGTATGTACGACACACATATAATAAATACCAAAAGGCGAAGAGGAGAGCACATATTACTATGTTAATTGGCAACTTATTATAGGTATAATTATAAAGAAATGAATATATAGGGCAGTTAAGGAGTCCATGATGGTGTTTGTTATAAACCCAAGACCATAATTTTGCATATATATAAACATATATATATATATATATATATATATATATATATAATGGGGAATGGCAACACTGCAGACATGGACTGACTCTGTTAGCTACACTCCATTTGCCTTCCATCTACCATGTGCTTCCCACCCTCCCTGCATTCAATTGTACGGTCTCTCTCATTAATTCCCAAATTATTATTCCTTCTTCCCACACTAAACCCTAAACTACTTTCTTTTTTATTCCCACAAATTTTATAATATCGTGTCTTTTACAAAGTTATACTCTGTACTATTTTAGAAATATGTAGAAGATAATACAACTTAAAGTATAAGGTATTATTTTCCAAAACACGTGGTGTTGGATGGAGGCTGAAGAAGGTAAATTGCGAGCCATCCAAACAGCCTCCCAGTCAGTTTCTATTGTTGACTCTGCGCACAAGATATCCGTCTCCATACTTCTTCCAATTTGAGGAATCCAATCTCCAACCCAGGGAGCCCAAAGGCTCAACTTCTAGCCTACAGAACCCTAACTCCAAGATGTTGTTGGTGGGAGTCAAACTCAATCTTGTCGCTAGAGTGCTGACTTTAGGTCTAGTGAATGCACAACTTGATTGGTTAACTAGATATCTATATATTATTATTTGATATAATCGAAGCTAGGTCGATCTCCTCCGATCCCATAGTGTTGGGCCGGGTGAGGTTCAACATCCTTCCATCTAGTGTGAATTTGATATGTGAAGCTAGTTATGATGTGCTTTACTACTGATTATAATTTTTTGGTATAGTAATAAACGTTTGATCTAACATGTATGTAGTGCACTTTCATAATTAGGTCAAACATAACCTATGCACACCAATGATTAACATGGAAACTCTTGATAAAGGGAAAGAGGGTAATGGGGTGAATGACTGAAATGACAATGCATGGCAAGGAATTGACAATATTAGGAATGTCAAGAAAATTGGACAAAAATGAGAAAAGCTCATTTGGGACATTCATTTGAAGTCAGAAACGCATGTCCCATTTGAGTTTTGTTTTGTTTTGTTTTATTTTGTTTTTTTTTTTTTTGGAATACAGAATCCAAACGCAAGTGGGACTTGCGTTTGACGTATTTTGGATGATATAGCCGTTTAATATGATATACGCATATAAGAGTCAATTTTTCAATCTAGTAATCTAAGTTACAACATTATGTAGGACAGCAGCTTGGAAAGCTGATTTGAGTATCTTGTTATTGAAAAGTAACACTGATTGCTAAGTGACTATAAGAAAATAAAGTTGCGTCTACACTATTAATTAGCTATAACTTTTGGTATGGTGATAAACATTTGATCTTGACAATTGGTATTGCTTCGTGAATATAAGGTAGTTAGCTTTTATTAGCCTAGTAGGGCTTCGGTTTCAATTGAGCTAGTCAGGCGGTGGTTTGGAAAGCCGAATCTCGTATATTTTGAATTGAAAATGGTGTTAATTATTACACAAATATAAATAAATAAAGTTATGTATTCACTACTAATTATATTTTAACATAATAGTAAGCATTTGATCTTCACAGAGAATTTTGGTATAAAGATCAAAGATGGGCATTGAAGGCGGAAGAGCATGTAGAGATTAAATTCCAAGGTTGGGATGATTTGATGGGCGGGCATGCAATGCAACCAAAGGGCACGCCTCTCCTCTATTGCCTTGCCCTGCCCTTTTAAGGAAGCTCATCAATATCCATCCGTCAACAACATAATTATCTCTCTTCTGCTTTCCTCGCACCACACGTTTGACAATCATCCTAGTCTCCCAACCTTTGACATTAGCAAACCTCTGTCTGCACTACTATCCATCTTGCACACATCATTTACAAATTTTAAGAAAATGTACTTATTAATAACCTGTCTAAACCTATTAATTGAAGAATGCATGTAACGTGTCAAGATTAAGTCATTGTCGCTATATTTTAAAGTTTTATTTTATAGAAAAAGCTCACAGAGTCACAGTCGCTAACCAAGAGTCCACACTAGGTGAAACCCATCCCTGAAATCCTAGCCAGTAATAGACTCTGAGATGGTTAATAGGACTAGACAAGTTATGGTTGACTGGTTCAATTGAGAAGTCAATAATAAATATCTCCCAACTAAGAGTTCATAAGCTCATTGTTCAACCAACTAAATTGCAGCTAAAGCTCCACTGGGCTAAAAGCAAACCTTATACTTATAAAGCAAATACCAATTGATAGGATTATTTGCTTAGTAGTTAGTCTCACGTTTCAATGGCATGGACTCAACCCTCCAAGGCTCTGTATTACTATGATACCAATTGTCATAATTAAGCGTTTACCACTATCCCAAAAGTTATAGCTAGTACTAAAGATGCAACTTTATTTCATTATTATTACGTAACAAGACACGCTTCGATGGCTAGATAATGTTGAACTCGACCTTCTAATCCTTCGCTCTAACATATATTTGTTGTTATATATAATCAATAGTTAACAAAGGCAAATTTAGAATATTTAAAGGTAATCTTAGATTACCTAAGAGGACGGTGCTAATCAAATTGCCTTGGAATATTACTGCGACATCTATTTTGAGGTAATATAAGATTACAAAGATAATCTCATAACTTAAATCAAATAAGGTAGTGTTATGACATTATCACACTCGCATTATCTGCATAATCTTAGATGACTTGAACCAAATGCACTGTGAATTTTGAATTAAAATTCTTGGTCCCAATTAGATAGATGCTGCAGATACATATATACCTGGCCAATTGAGACTAGCTAGGAATCCTCCTTTATTTGTTATGTGGTACAAACATGTTATGATCTACTGTCCTTAATGTAGATAGTAGGAAAGGTTGAATCTTCAATTTCTCCTTTCATTCAAACTAAAACATTAATTAGGCAAAGGGTTATTACTTCCTTTTGGCCATTAAGCTATCATAAGCTATGATTTCTCCAGTTGAATTGCTAATTATATTCCATCCCCAGACAATAATTCTTCATCAGATGGAAGATAACATTATTGAAATGTTGAAATGAAATGAAGCAAAATGGTGTCATTGATTTTGTTCCTAAGTAAAAGTTTTAATTTGGGGGACAATGAAACTGGGAATTGAAAATCTTGGTCCCAATTAGATAGATGCTGCAGATACATATACCAATCGAGACTTGCTAGGAATCCTCCTTTATTATTATTTGTCATGTGGTACAAACATATTATACACCAACCACTACACCTACATGAATAACATGGTGGAGGTTGTTTCCATATCGCAAGCAAACAAACAAATGCTTTTTTTTCCCCACCAATTTCAATTCCTTAGCCAAATATTCTATGAAAGTTTTAAATAAATCATATCTTTTCATCTTTTTTTTTTCATCGCTACCTTTGAGTGAAACTCGCATTGTAACTCTAGTTCTACTGAAATTGAAAAGAACAATAGGTAGCTTTCACGGAGAGTCAAACTTATAATCTTGAACTTGGCTCCCTCTTTTCCTCCTATTTTACCCATCAACTTTCCCGTATAAAAAATTGAATAAATTCTTCTTTGTTCTCTTGACAATTTAATAACAAATCTTTATGTTTTGTGACATTATATTCAATTATAATAATTGACATTAAAAATAATTTAGCTCTCATGCATAACTTAGGGTTTAATTGGTGGCTACCATGTTTGAATATAATGTTATGCATACAAATATTGAAGAATGATGTACTGAATATTAGATTATTTCTAAGTAAATGGGGTGGAGTCTCCTGAATAAGTCTATATGTTCTACACATAATGAACCTCATGTATAATATAAATGAGCCTAAAATATACATGCCTAAATAATTAGCCTTCAATTTGTACATGCTTAAATAATGAACCTTATGCACACAAATAATTAAACTTATACATATAAAATAATGAAACCTCAAGTTTTTTCATAGTATTTTAATTTATACACATTCAAATAATAAACATTACGTATAAAAATAATGTACCATATGCATAAAAATAATACACACCTTATGTATAAAAATAATGTGTGTACCATATGCATGGTCCATACAGCTGAGTGAACTATGATCCATTTAATAAGCGTTATTGTCTAAAGGTGTTCCCGTATCTATATAAGTTCAAACCCTAGATCTCATTCTTAAGCAACTTATATTAGTTGTGATTTAAATAAAGATGAAAGAAGCTAAGATAGATAATAATTCCATGACCCTAGGTAGGAAGGAATTGAATTGAATAGGATTGAGTAGTCTCTAACATATATTTAGTACAAACTTGAATAGGGAGGGAGGGTGGGTCCAAAGTGGATTTACTGCACAGCAAAAGAAAAGTCTGACAAGAACCAGCCAACTACAACACTCCATAAACTTGGCCTTCAACTGTTGAAGTGCAGTGTAATATCATTAGAAGCCAATTCAAGCCAGCCACAGAGAGAAACAAAAAAAGCTAATAAGGGAGCGATAGATGAGGATACGTAATTACCATAGTGCATGGCAACAAGCTTTGATTGCTATGAGGGAAGGCCTGCCCATTTTTCTAACACACTCGATTACCTCTGCAGGCCAGGGAGAGGGACCATGCAATGCAAACTTTATTATGGTTCATATGCACAATTCTATGTTTTCAAACTCATGTATGCATTATATCTTTTCATTTCACTTTATCCTATATGTATGTATCATGCACATTGTTCCTCAATACAAAGAGTAAAGTAGGTGGATAGGCTTGTTTTCGTTGAAAATTACCTTTAAAGTTATGCACACAAAGAATCTGGTCATTTTGAGCATAATCTCCACATACACTAGCTGTCAAGTTACGGATAATTAAACCAGTGAGTTAAACACGAGTTGAACTATTCCCCCGAGGGGAAAGCGTAGCGTAGCGAAGCAAGGGGGTAACGTGTTAAGGCTTCTGAAAGGAGCCCATTTAGAAAGAGACTTAAAATGCACGGGAACCGTGACCGAATTCCTCATTCCTCTTCCCCTTGGGGAAAGCGAAGCGAAGGGTTAAAAGGAAGGCTTCCGTAGGAAGTCCGAATGACCTTCCCCCCGAGGGGGATTAAGGGGGGTAACGTACCGATCCATAGCTTCCCCCGAGGGGAAAGCGAAGCGTAGGGAGGGAAATTTTCTAACCAATTAACCTTGTCCTTGTTGGTGGTGGTCGGAAAACTGCAATTACGTACAATTGATGACCTAACTGGCCAAATTTTTTAACTAGTATGGTTGGTGGTTGGAAAATTGCAATTTCAATCGAAAACTAACCAATCGAATCCATAGTTGGTGTTACCGATCACTTTTGGCACATGATCAATAATAACAACAAAGAATTTTTCGGATCCCTAAAGTGGTTTAAAAATGATATTTTTAACTAAAAACTCTGATATTCCAGCCTAGTTAAAAAATTACAAATTATAAATCGCCATGACATGAATATATAGTTATTATCATCACTTTATAATGTTGGGTGTGGGAATTGAAGCAGTTATAGTTAATAATGATGATACTAGTAATAATTTACTACTACTACTATGGATTTTCTCTCATTAATAATGTGCACGTTTGGTCCTTATTACGTTGGAGAAAAGTGTTTTTGGACTTTTATTATTACTAAATTTCCTTTACATAATTAATATATATAACCCCACTTCATGGCATAAAGGTATGTAAAAGCTAGGTAGATGAGTCGAGATGAGACTTGACTTGAGAGCAAGTCATTCAATTGAAGGCCACTTTCCATCTCGTCATCATGCCATCATCATGACTTCCCCATATACTTACAACTCTCAACTCCAAGTGCGATCCAAAACATTTTTTCCCATAATTTTGCTTTACTCCTTTTTTCTAATGCCACCACAAAGGACCATATGGTTTAATTAATTGCATATACCTTTTTATACACCTCTGACTTCAGTGCTTAATTGCCTTCCATTTTCTTTTTCAATTTCATTTTATATCATAGTAGATGCTTAGTATAAGTGTGAGTATTGCCCTTTTTTCTTAATGGAATCGCTTAAAACTATGAGATTTTCTCAAAGTCAGGGTGAAAATGTCGCAATATAGTAACATAGTGGTCGAGGAAATCTCACTTATTAAAATTATTAAAGACAATTTAATGATCAGAAAAGTTTGAACTTCTTGACTGCTTTAAAGATAGAAAGTTATTATTGGGTATATGCTTTGGGTCAGGAAAGTATGAGTCAACTAGGAGTATGATTCCTTGAAAAATAGTCCTATGGTTGCTAAGGATGTGAAAAACTTATTGAATTACATTTTTGTCCTGTATTTAGTTTTAGGTAAACATCAAACAAATTAACTTGTTACAATAAAAATTAAATTTACTTACAAAAAAAATCATAGGTATATTAAAATCTTTAAATATTTATGTACATTGGATAAACTTGGGTAAACTTTGTCTTATGACTTTTGCCCGTAAAGGACCACAATAAAGTAGACTAACCTAGGTTATTCATAGCTAATTAGTTCAAAACAAGAATGTCAATAAGCCGCGCGCTTCCAATGAAATGGAACTTAAAAATTAAAATTTTGTGGGTACCAAGCCAACAGCTCAATCAACTTGACTGGGGTTGTCCCAGTCTATAACCGGTATTATTATGGTTTCCATAAGCACATTTCCTAAAATTATTTTAAGAAAATTTTAATTGATGAAAATTAGTTATGGGACCCAAAATAAGGTTGTTGTTTGTGTGTGGTTGTTTGATATGTGATGGGGGCCGGGGAGGGGAGGGGCGGAGGCAGGCGGCGGTGGGTGGTGGAACGATGGATCAGAGGAATTTGCATGTGGACGTGGGTATAATGAGTAGTAATGTCAGTGCATGCATGTGACTCATCAAATAGATATATAAATGACAGAAGTGGGATTTTCCATTTATACATATTTTAATAATGGATATTTATATATTCCAATATATAAGCCATTCTACTCTGCATTCTGCAACTATACTTGGGAAAGGAAACCAAAAATGCATGGCGTGGGAGGGAGATTGTCAGCTTTTGTGCCACAAAGCATATTCTATTCTATAGTCATGCATCTACGCAGTATATATATTATATATACTTCCTTGATTTCTGAATCCCCAATGCCTATTCTTGCTCTCTTTTTTGTACTTCACTTGTCATACACCACAGAAAATTTATACATAATTTATTGGTTTTAAGTAGCTATTTTATGGTATTAATTATAGTGGAGTCCATTTTTGAGTTTTGTCTATTTAAAAGTGTACACTGGGTAAAATTCTTCAAATCAATTTAGTTTGTCTATAATTGCCTGATCCAGGTCAAATCAAGAAAGTCAATATGTTGTCCTAGCTGGGAGTACGCTTGTAATCTTATAGTGACCTAGTTAACTGCCTAATCAACTTGACTGAGGTTGTCCCATGAACAGTATGATACCCTTTGTTCATGTTGGAATGACATGTGGGTTGTTCAACTTTTTAAAGAGTTAGAATTGTACAACATTAATGTTTCTAAAAACGTCTGGTTCTAATACATACCAAATAGGGAGTGTAGTGGGCACCATGCATTAGTCCTTCTAATTAAAAGCCATAGATCAGAGTTTTGGTGATTTACTCCTTCACAATTCTATCTGATCGAGATGTAGGGGCCGGGTCGTTGGGGCGAGAGGCATATTTAACCTTTGTGGGCAAGTGTATGGATGCAATTGTATCGAGCTAGCAGGGCTGAGGAAAGTGACAAGTCCTTAATAAGAGAAAGGTAGGTAGGTAGGATGGGGATATGGAGCTGAAGCAGTGCAGGTGGTGGTGCTGCTGTACTGTACAAAACACACAGATACAATTGAAACTAACACCAGCACAAATTCTACTTTTTGTAGCCTCTTTTGTATTGTTTTGTCATGTTAGAAAAAGGCATAAAATAGTGCTCCCTGTATAAATGTATTCCAACTAGTGGACTCTCTGTGCCTGTGGGGTTATATATATATATATATATATGGCCAAGTTCTAGTGTAGTCAGTCTTAACATACCGCTGCACCATTAAGTATGTAAAGACGCATCGTGTTAAGAAACGCACAATGAAATGCCCCAACGCACCACAAAATGCACAACACACCAAGAAAAAACTCACCACACCTAATAGTGCGTTTTATGGTGATGCACACCTAATGGTATGTTTTGTGTTGTATTAGTGCATTTCTTAACACTATTAGTGCATTTTTACATATTTAATAGTGTGGCCGCACTTTAAGGTCTGGCCATATTTGAATTGATATATATATATAGTCATAATTAGGTGTGGTCGCGTCTTAACGTGGGGTTAGTGCGGCCGCACCACTATGTATACAGATATACACCACTCAATGTTAGAAAATGCATCACACAAATATGCATAGTTAGGTACGTATCACCAAAAAAAACACACCACTAGGTATGCAAATATACACTACACAATGTTAGGAAATGCACCATTAAGAACAGAGGAGTTAATGTTCATTATTTTGTCTGTAATGTGTTTTTGATGTTTTTGTGTATTTTCTTTGTGGTGCATTTTCTAACAATGAGTGGTGTATATTTGTATACATAGTGCTGTATTCCGCACCAACCGCACGGGAAGGTGCGACCACATTTGAATAAATAAATATATATATATATATATATATATATACTGATATTGATAATTCCAAAGCATAAAGAAAAGTGGCCAACTTTGAGCTTCCGTAAGCTGCTCTGGCTTCCCCTTTTGCATTGCATGCTTCTTTTTGAAAGCTCTCTTTCTTTTCACGTCTGCAGAATAGAATATACTACTTCTGCTATATATATCTATATCTATATCTATGTGTGTGTATGTGTTGTATGTATATATGTGCAGGGGAATAAATTAATAAATAAATATATAGTGGGGTAGTAATTCCACAATAGCGACATGGACGTCCCACTTTTCTATTTCTACTAATTACTCTATTTCTCTATTCGATCTTTCAATTATCACTCCACTTATGTCCTTTTGTACCTTAATTTCCACAACACTACTATTTATCTTATGATTCAATACAACTATAATTTTTTTTTACTTTTTATTTCGTAATTAAATGGAATTGATTGAGCATATTGAATTTTTTTTAGGTGATAAAGGAAATTTGTAACCACTACCCAATATTGTGTATTGGGTAAATCATTATGTGTAATAGCTCGCAAATCACAGAAAAAAAGTAAATCACAATAGAAACACCATGTGCGACAGGCTCAACTAAGAAAATGTTAATAACAATCGACTTTGTATAGAATCATTTCTTTTATATAATTTGGTTTAATCTTTACTTTTTTAAATTTTAAATTTTCTGTTTTCTATCTTCTAGTCTTTCATTTCTCTTGAAATGGGAAACTTTTTAGGTTCTTAATGCATCCTTAATATTTTATTCGCCTAATAGAGGTTGTGAGTTTAAAATCCTAGCTGGTATGAAAAAATCAATATACCCGTATTCGTATAATACGGATTTAAATGTGTTTTCTATAGTTATGACCTACTCAAGACACATCATGGTCTAATAAAAAAAATATTTTATTAATCTAATGGTTAATTATATTGGAATCCTTATTTCAATATAAATAAATAAATAAATATATATATATATATATATATATATATATATATATATATATATATATATATATATATATATATATATTGGAATCCTAGTTTCAAACAAATAGAATTATGACCTTTCTTGATCTTTTTTTGTTATCTTTTACCATTTACTTACTATTATTTTACCTATCATTACCTCGTCCCTCCAAAGTCTAGCTATGTCTATTATCCCACCATTGGAGGAAATAAGATATTATTTTTCTCCCATCTCAGCTTGTTTCTCGTGTTTCAATTGTTAAATTAACATATTATCATTTTTTAAAAAATATATTAATTATTTATTTTAAAAATTAAAATACAATTTTTAAAAATATTTTAAATCTCAAGTACCAAAATTAAATTGTGTTTATTAATTATTACAAAATAAAACTTGGCAATTTTTATTGGAAAAAAAAAAGTGTTTCCGGGATGATAGAGAATCCATATGTCAGGATTAAGCGTTTACCATTATGTCAAAAACCATAATCAATTGTCAGTTGCACAATTTTATTTCTTTATATTTGCGTAACAGCTAGCCCATATTTTGATAGTATGATGATGGACTCGACTCTCAAAGCCAACACCCAATTGAGTACCACTAGTACTATACAAACAAAAGTTGACAATATTTGGTATAACCTTATAAAACATATATGATATAGTTGTTATAAGATATACTAGTGTCAATCATTACGATAGAAATTTCCGTGTAGCTCCCACAAGTAGCTCTGTTGATTCATAGGTGGTATATTGTGGGCAAGGACATAGAATTGAGTCTGGCAGTCACAATGATGGAGTTGCACTAAAAACGTGGTAGGTTCCTTATGTGCACCAAGCACTCTTCTTCTCATAATAGGGAGCTGAGAGTTAAATGATTATTTATCCCTCCACTATTTTATCGGAGTCAGTGTATTGAGGCTTGTGGGAAACGAAATTTCACCTTTTGTGTGGGCAAACAATTCCCTTTGTAGGGATGATATTATATGGGTGGAATATGACACAAAATTCTAAGTCATGCATGGTTAGCCCTTCATCTATACAAGAATGCCATCCGGCGCAGGCACGCTTTAGAGAATCAAAGCAAACAAACAACATATTGGGTTTCGTTATCTAACATTGCTGAAAACATTGACATATACATACACACACATATACACAGAGAGAGAGAACAAAAAAGGGGCAATGCAATGCACACTCACTCTGCATGTCATCAAACCCTAAATATTCCATTGCTATATATATATACTAAGTTAGTATAGGTTGTATGTTTCCTCTCTACTTTTAATTCTTGGTGTTTGCCCCACCCACCATCATTACCACAACCTCATCATTTCCAACTCCATAACGCTCGTCCTTTTTTATTATGTTTTTTTATACACACAAAGAATTATTCACTTTTTAATTTTTTTTGGGGTTTTGGGACAAAAAGTACAATGACTTTCAATTTCAAATGTATTGGATTATTATTTACGTCAATCTATCGCTAGCTGCTGATTATTAGTCTTACAAGCTACTCGATCCCACCAGCCAAAATGGAAGGGCAAGTGGCATTAAAGGGGATGATGGGAATCATAAATGAAAAAGCTAAGGCCGGATAGATAATACAGTGACTAATTGGATAATCATTAGCCTAATCGTATACATAGGAACGTCGTCGTATGTATGTCATACTACGTACGAGCTTCACTTCTGCCTGCTTTTGGGTTTTGGTTTTTTTCATGATTTCATGTCATCATGCTTGGCTGGGAATACTATGTGGGTATGTGTATGTCTAGTAGTGTGTGTTGTGGTGAATGGGTTTTGCGATCTAATTGTGCTAAATGTTGGGGTGCATTTGGGAAGAAAATGTTGTTGTGAGTTTAATTTGTGTATAGGTTGGGACTTGGGGGGATTTGGGAAGTTGGAATCGAAAGTAATTAATTGGGTCGAGGAGTGTCAGATCACAAGGAGGTAAATCAATTTAGGTTTTCGAATTTGAAGCCTTTCGAGTAACGAGGGAAATCAGCTACAACCCAAGATTTTGTGTTAGGTAAACCTCGCCTTGTAACCCTAGTTAACAAAAGATTGGTCTAGATTATCCATAGCTTATCAGGCTCAAATCAAGAAAATCAATAAGTCACTCTTGCTGGGATTCGAACTTGTAACATTGTAGTCACCAATTTTGGATCCTATGAATTCACTCCTAGGCTAATGAAGAGGTAAATCAAGTCTGCCCACTGTTGAGACTTACACTCAGCCCGATTATACACTAATTATGCAACACTAGAAAATCAACCTCAACCTTAACCCCAATCACAGGCCAACACCAAATTGTCTGGGGCGTGGATTCAAACCACATTCTATTGCTAAAAGCAAGTCTAAAGTGTAACACCCCAACTACTAAATCACGGGAAGAGGAATGTGAAATTCTAGGTTAGATGAAAGGAGTGCCATTGTGGTGGGTGTGATGGTGTGTTCGGTCCCACTAATTAAGAAATGCAATCTGAAACTAAATATGGATGGTGTTAGGAAGGCTTATAGTCATTTGATTAATTAGTGCTAGAGAGGTGGTTTAGGGACCCATTGAAGTTGGCTTATTGGTTGTTTAATGTGGAAAGTGGTTTCCATACACAATTTTACAATGCAACTATATATGAGGATCAAGAGTCTTCAAAAAATATATATATATATATGAGGATTCAAGAGGTTAATAAAGACAAAAGGTTAGCATCACGAGATTAAAGTTATATCAATATCAAATTTTATGACTATATAGTGAATAATAACGAAAACATAAATCTTGTCAATCTTAAATAATTCAATTCATTTAATTGTCTTAATTACTTGAATATTAAATTCAATCGGTTAAAACAATCCAAACACTAGACATACGTAGATGTACCATCAATTACATCTATCTACGATCTAATTGCATATACATGCAACCCAATAAACATATATACGACCCAATTGATCATTCAATCTTATATGTTATGGTCCAATTAAATATGCAAAAATCCTTTGTTATATGGTAGAATTAAATATATTGACATGGAGCCCCTGCAGACTGCAGCTCTATCATCCGTGCGAAGCTTCCCTGCTTCAATTCTGCAGTTCTGGTCTGCTACCTATAGCTTAGCCTTTCTCCCATTTCCTTTGCAATTTTTGAATGCAAAAGGAAAAATTTCTCGTCTCGGAGCCTCTACGTATACCCTGGCTGGTCCTATAAGAAATATGAAAGAGTAAAATTACAGTGACTCAGAAGTCCCTTAAGTAGAAGGACCGGTCCCTTACAAGTTAAGAGCTAGGATGAAACTATGCCCGCATTACAGCTGTCAAGATTCGATATTGTGCACTGGGATACTCAGGTATTTTCAAGATAATATTGCTTTATAATCCTTAAATCTAATTATTTCTTAGTTGCCTATAATTCAGGAATATAATCCTAGTTTCATTAAATGTGTGCATATAGTATTACTCTAACAACAAGTTAGTGAAATGATTAGTTTTTGTAGTTATTCTCAAAATATATATAGATGGCAAACTAATGCAATTTTAAATAAATGAAGATAAAATTAGGGTATTTTGAGATTTTATTTATAAATATTGATTGATTTTGTATATAAATTAAAGTATTTGATATAGTAATTACGATCACATGTTTAGTCATTTAAATATATGTTTAGATTGAATAATGTATTTGTTGATACACGAAACTCAAGCCCAAGCAATTCTAATGGAGTTGTTTGGATTGGATTGAATTTTGAAATAATTGCAAGAGAGGACGTGAATGTTGTGCCAGAAGAATGAGTTGGGTCCTTTGCATTCATTTATTATTGATTGGTTCATATAAATTATATGTTGGTATAACCACACAAGAGATGTTTGGTAATACACACTAAGATAATTTTATACGACAAAATCAACTAAAAGCTAATAACAAAATTTTACATTATAATGTTATTTGTATTGACACGAAAAGAATTTCTAATGAATTCTATTTTGTGATTTGTTTTTGTTTTAAATTAACAGCTCACCTTAATCATTAAATTCAACTAATTTGTTATCCTGATTTACTTTGTATACTGATCTTTTCTTAAGAGTTATTTTCACATTTGGTCCCAACGATTATACATTTTCCACGTTTAGTTTTTTGTCCATTAATTTTTCTATATTTTGTGCATGATTATCAATTTTCTATCACATTTATTCTTCCAATAAAATTTTCAATCAAACTTTAGCCAAAATACTCACATGATAGTTATATTAGTTATTAAAAGGCCAAAGGCATTGTGGTCAAGCAGCATGAAGTGATTCTCTCAAGTGGGAGGTCATGGGTTCGAGCCTCAGTGGCCATATACTACATGTAACAGGGTCAATAGTATTCAAAAAAAAAAAAAGTTATTAAATGGATATATCTTCTTTTTTTTTTTTGAATATGATCACCATGTAGGTTAGTGTTGATGAAAATTGATCAGAAAGAAAATCTGACAAGAATTTAACAGTCATAGATTAAATACTTTTTAAAAATTAAAAAAAAATTGATAGTCCCGAACCAAATTTGAAAACAAATTGGAACTAAAAGTGAAAAACACTCCTTTTGGCTAATAATATTTAAACTCAAAGTATATATATTTTAGTTAAATGATATTAACATTTAATAAATAAAGTGGTGAATTTGGAATTTTAGAAATTTGAACTTTAAATTTAAATTAAAGGCTTATGGTTCCTGAAATTGAAAGAAAGAGATAAATTACAAAATATATCTCAATTAATTTACAAATTGTTAAATACTTGTATATTAATGTATGCAAGTAAAAGGAAGTGTTAACGGTTAAAAGACAGGTAAAAGAGAGCATAAAAATAGACAAACAGACCGGGCACAGTCCAACGTAGTTCCGACAAGACAAACCATAAACTTCCACAGTTTTGCTTCTCTGAAATTTCTCTACATGCATTTTGTTAACAAATATAGAGTAAATGAATGAAACAATTTTAAACAAAAAAATTATTTAAAAATAATTTTAAAAAAAAAAAAAAAAAACTAAAAGTACTAACCTTTAAATTGCAGTTGAAGAGGCGGGAAAAGGCCAATGGGCGTCTTCGTCACTTGACTCCAAAAGCCACGTCGTTGTATTCACTGCTACAAATGTGAGTGTAAAAACTAAAAAGGTTTTTTTTTTTTTTAATTAAATTTAATTTTGCATGGAGGTGCGAGGTAGGCCCCATCACCCTGACTACGCGTGCACTGCCGGACAACATGGCGGGGTTGTGGGGCTTCCACCCTGGCCCCACTACAATTTTTATACTATACACTATACTCCGTATTCTTTTTTTTTTTTTTTTAAATACTCCAGTCATCATTGCCTTCTTTTACTAATAATCACAATTATCAATTCTTTAATCATCACCACTTCTACTCCGTAGTTTCTTTCAGTTTGTGTATATATATGTGACGGTGAACTCTGAGAACTATTATATATATTTACTTTTATTCTATGGTATACTTGAACAAAAATGATTCATAATTTTATTTTTTTTCTTTAATAAAATTTAAGCATGTGACACAAATTTTATTTATTTTCATTTGTTGACAAGGACTTTAGCAATTTGTAGGCCAGGGCAAAATATGTAATTTTCATATTTGAAGATGCACTTTATTTGTTCCTTAAAATATATGTGGGTGGGAAAGCCTTGAAGCTGTAACATTGGCCGGGCTGCCGGAAATTGTGGGGCCAAACATTCCGACAGTTGCCAACGGGAAAAGATTCTGATCGCATCCTCTCCAAGATTTTACAGATACACAAATTTTATTTAATAAAATTAAATTAAGTGGTATAAAAATAATATTCTAAAACAAGGACAAGGCATTCGAGTCATCGTATTTTAAGTTTACAGCTCAACAAGTTTGATAATTGGACTAGCAACTACAACTTCTTTTTCTTTATAGATAAAATAAATATCACGGAAAATCACTAAACATAAATACCATCTGTCACAAGAAGCGACACAACTCCTTTAGGGTTGGTCGTCAAATACCTGCAACCCAAACGCATTAGAGTAGGCCGATACCAATCAATCAACACGTCTATTAGTTTCACGATTGCCTAATGCCAGTCATTCCCGTCAATCAACACATTAAGAGATAGGAAACAATGCTTGCACATCCAACAGGTCACAGAAGTGAAATTTGTTACAAGAGACCAATGATCGAGTCTCACCAGAGCCAGTGTAGAAGCAACCTTTCAAAACGAGGGGGATTCCTTCATTTCCTTGTGCGCAGTGAGCAAAAGTCTGACCTCTTTTGATTAGTTGACTCACCATGATTTACTCATTCACAATCCTGTCGGGCCAAAGTGTGAGGTCGCCTAGAGTATGCGATTCCACCTTTTGTCACAAGAGATAGGAACAATGCCTGCACATTCAAGGTTGGCTTGGAATCAACTTGTAGTCCCTGGTTCAACCCAAGTGCAACCCCACAATTAAGTAAAGCTTAACTGTTTAAGTGTAAGGGGGTTGATTGGGTGGTAAGTAAAAATGGCATGCAGGGAATTTGGATTAATTAGGGAGGAAATCTCAAACAAATTGTGTAGTTAGTTGTAATAAAGTATTTTATCCAGTAGTGGGAAATGTGGGAAATTGACTAAAGAGGAAGAGGGTAGAGATGAAAAAGAAGGCAATTATTAGTAATTGACTACAAGCCTATATTTGTGGCATGAAGTAGGCAAACTTCATGCACAAGGATTGCCAGTACTTCCCATTCTCATCATTCCCAAACTATCATTGCGTGCCTCTTACTTTCACCACCTCCCCAAAATCTTTATAATACCAATTATTACCCGCTTCTTTTTTCCTATTATCATTAGGTACCTCAAAGTTGAAGAGCTAACTTATAATCTCGTATCAGCTCATATTCTGTATTTACCATTATTCTTCAATCTCCCTAATTCCTAATATGATACTACGTATGTATAATAACTTAATCAAAGTTAAATTAATCTAAAAAGGAAAAGCTTACTTTGATCTCTTATGCAAATCACCATTTCTTGGTATGCTGCCAAGGAAACAAAGGAAAATGTTATGGAATGGAGATTCCAAAGGAACAGAGATTCTTATCAAATTAACATACAAAATGCCAATGTATATAAAGAAAGACAAATGACGATAAGAGAAGTTAATTTCATTGGTCCAAATCTTGCGTACCAAAGGTGGAGTTCCGATGAAATGATGAATGAAGGTCACCTGACCATTGTATTCTTATCCATCAAAATCACTAAGAAAACATAGTAGCAGAAGAAGAATGCGATGAAGTCTACAAGGATTTTACAAAGCCAAACATTACCACAACCAGAAATACTGCAATGAATATTGGTTCTAATATTACCACAGATTGGTAACTGCTGGTTCCTTGCTCCACACCGTTAACAGATACTGCAAAATATGTGGCAAGGTGTTATGTAACTTTAGAAGAAATGATTTCAAATTAAGTGAAAAGTGTATCCAATTACCAGAATGAATGAAAATTACCATCCCAAAACTCCAAAGAGGAGAAAAGTAAAGGCAATTCAGCTTTATCACAAGCATCAGAGGACCAAAAAAAAAAAAACATTAAAAATGGCATATTAGAATGGTTTTGTGGTACAGAATGCCATGGTGTGATTTATGCAGCCAAACGTAGTTAGGTTGAAGCCAAAATCTTAGGACCTTCAAGGTTCATTCCAGATGACTCTTATACATATATATAGTTCAATCTACAACAATGATGATCATTCTAGGTTTTCTATTTGTTGTGCTGTTGGGTTTAACAATGCACTGCCAAGTAGTTGAGGATAATAACTTGTATACATTCTTTTGACACATAATCTTTAACTTATGGGATGCACCTCAGCCCACAATTCACTTCAAGCAAACAGCAGAAATCTCTAAGTCGTGTTCATTTAACATCACACACTAATTTAACATCATGAAGCTTTGAGAAACTCAAATGACTTACTGAGACACTAATAGTACCAATAAATTTTTTTGGCAAACTGTCATTAAATCCTTGCACAAGTCTGTAGAATCTTATTAAAATTCATAACCAAAAGGAATATACACTATTACACTTAATGACTTAAATTGTTCTTTTGATGGTAATTAGCTACTCGTATTTTATTGAATACCCAAAATAATATGGTTTATTAAAACAACCATCAGGTTCAATCTATCATAAAAAGTTCCCATAAATTCCTGCCAGTAACGAACCATCTAGCATCTAATTCAGAAGAAATCATGCATAATTACATTGTAAAAATGGTTGATGTCTTAAGTATTGGCTAAAAGCATAATCTAAATATAAGCAGTTAATTAGTCAGATTGAACTATATATTAAGATGGTAGTTGGTACAGTGTCAGAACAGGTAACAACTAACAAGAGATTGTGAAGACTTATTGTTGTACTGTCAATTCACTTATACAGCATGAATGTAGCTACAGACCATATTTCCTATCAGTAATTAAACTGTTGCTTTCAGGGAACTCAAATTATTGAATTGAACTTAATTTGGATATTCATATATAGTCTGCACTATTGATCTAGTCAGAGGGTGGGAAGCTCCTCCTCCCTTATGATATAGAATAGTCCCACTTCCATCCATACATCATGTAAAAAAAAATTAATGAGTATAATGCGTCACCACCACCCCTCTCATCCCAAAACCCACCCAAAAATTGTCCTCCAATATGGTAAATATCTTCAATTTGAGATCCAACTTTTTCTCTTTCCTTCACACACTTCTTCTCAATTTAATTTTACAACCTTTTTTTTTTTACTTCAAATAACATCAATCTTCTGCATTTGACTGCGTGTTTGAAAATGTCCCAATTACATAAGTGCAGGGGACAATAGAGTTTCATTCTCATTGTGTTAGCTTGCTTGTCTTTCATTTTCTTTTTACTAATTTAAAACTTTTATCCCTTTCTTCACTGAGCAGGAATCTAGTAGTAGAAAACTTTTAAGCAAGCATCAGATCAAGAAAAGACAGAAGCACGATAACTTCATTAGGAAAAGATTTTTGTTGGGCCTCAGCCTCACAAATAAAATTTTTCCCTAGCAACCAAATTTTGGAAGATCACAATACTTTTTTATATAGTGCAACTGTTAATGATTAAGAATTCGCCACTAAGAAAAACACATCTATGCTATCATTACTAATTGTTGACAACTTGACACTAACCTTCTCAATATTCCCTCCAAAAAATTCAAGGCAACGTATCTTTCAATTTCCTACTTAGCACCTGAGGCATTCTCCACGTTTCAACTGCTAATTGGCTAACATACTCCACGATGAAAAAGTGGGGTGGCTAACTATTCACTTTCGGCATGCTAAAAATTCAATGTCAATAATAGATCCAGATAAGAATGTGTCTAGTCATGCTATTTTGAAACTATTACTGGTCAAATACCGAATAAGTGGATTGAATTTTTCTTATATTTTTTTCTAAATGTTCACATATTGTCTCTCTTGTTTGTCCATCCATGTAATATCTGATTTGAAGTTTACCAGATGTCAAAGTATGTTGCCTTTGCAACTTGGAATTTTTTGGTCCAGTATCATGGCATTAGACAATACAGAAGTTAGAAGTAGGCTTTTTATGTTGTGTAATGCTAAAGCCTAAAACACACCTTTTTTTTTGGAAAAATTGAATCCAATGCTAAGGTGCACAACATATTTCATACACAATTGGGTCTTAGAGGTACAGGCGTACAGCTGCAGTCTGCAGAGGAGAAGCGCTAAAAGTACTCCTTACTAAGTGAATATATTCAGACAAAAGACAGATATATTGAATGACTACATTTGAGAAACATGGAGCAGAGAAAGAAGTGTTTTTTTTCTTAAGTAGATCTGTCATTACTGAATTAGTAGAACTTACAGGTCTAGAAGTTCCGAAAACATAATGATAATAACGATGACAATAACAATAACAGTATCAACAACAATCATTATCACAATTAACGGGACACAATAAAAGTTGTCAAGAACTATTGAATTGCTAGTGGTCTGCATAATGTTCACACTTCACTACTTCAGCAGATGCATTATCAGCAATAAAGGAAAAAAAATATGGTAACTATTAAAAAAGGATCTCAAGTCGACCTTAGTTCTCAAATTGCATGTCCTACATGTAACAAAAATAATAGATTGAATGCTCAGTGGATTTTACCTTGCACCTTCAGAACATGGTGTTGAAATGAAGACTAGTTTAGCCAGACACTCAGACGGCCATCCAGATCTTGAGCAATGCTTTCTTAACATCTCAATTTAGCGCAGTGTAGCGGGTACAACCGAATAATTCACCAATAGCCTAGATGCGCCAAGCTCACAAATTTTTATGGCAAATATGACTGCAATCCTCCCATTAAATGCAATCATACACCACACATTTAGATGAAAACCAGATCTGGATTCCTTTAAGCTAATTTTGTAAATGATCCATCCCTCAAAGATACAGATGGTCAAACCAGACCTACAAATTTAGCAAGCAATGCCAAATAAGAACTCTACTAGATGTCTAGATCAGACTTTCAGAGGTATACCAGCATTAAGAGTTTGCTAAAGAGGTGATTAATCAAGCATCTGCAAGCTCAATATAATAGTGGTATTGCTTGTAATTTAATTATAAATGGCTAATAAAAGCAGTACCAGCATGTTTTTCAGATTTTCATCAAGAAGATGGGGACTTCTAAGGCACCACCGAAAGAACAACTTCCAGCTTTGTCTTCCATGAATATGGCACCCAATGACTATTAAGAAGTAGCCTGTGTCACCAATAATCACCACAAGAGCACATCCCATCCTGAAAGTGATGATACCTGTTTATATCTCTAATAATAATTTCTCGATGCACGAGAGCTGATATAATCTTGATTGCAGCATGGCAGTCCATACATATTTTGAGGTTTTTAATAATACGAATGGGGCTTCCAGAAGGAGTTCTAATTAGAGCAAAAGCTAAAGCCAGTCTTTCACTATGTTCCCATAAAAGCCGTGCCTTTTCATCATCTTCAACATCAAGTAAAACAGCATCAAGATTCGGAATATAACCAGCAGCCTTGCTTTTCATGTTGAACCACTCCAGCATTGCATGAATTAGTTTAATATCAGGATGCAAAACATCTCCAACAGAGAAATAATGAACAACTCCCTGGTTTTCAACCCAACTTAGTCCTGGTTCCTTCTTTATTTGTTTCTTCTTCATGCTTTTCCGAACAAAAGATACATTATCCCATCTTTTTGCAGTGGCATACATGTTAGATAATAACACATAGGTCGATTCATCTTGTGGATCCATCTCAAGAACACGTTCAGCAGCAGTTCTCCCAAGTTCAACATTATTATGGAGAACACATGCCCCAAGCAAAGCACGCCATATCATAATACTGGGCTCATAAGGAATCTCCTCAATCATCTTGACAGCTCGGTCAAGATGACCTAATCGCCCTAAAAGTGACACCATACAAGTATAATGCTCTATGCAAGGTTCAATACCATAGTGCTCTTGCATCAGGGAGAAATAAGATTGTCCTAGATCCAATGATCCTGTGTTACTACATGCCGAAAGAACACCAATAAAAGTCAACTTATTAGGTTTGATATCCATGCTTTGCATCCTCTCAAAGACTTTCAGAGCCTCACTACCCAAACCATGCATAGAATATCCAGAGACCATAGCATTCCAAGAGACTACATCTCGCAGACTCAGTGTATCAAAAACCAGACGAGCATCCTTAACATTCCCACACTTTGCATACATATCTATCAGGGCATTTCCAACAGCAACATGGCGACAGTAAATAGTTTTTGCAGTCAATGCATGTATCTGCATACCTGGCTCCAATGCAGCTTGGCTGGCACAAGCACGCAGGATAGAAGAGTATGTGACCTCAGTAGCTTGCACTTGGATTTCAAGCATACTTGTGAACAGATGCATTGCCTTCTCATGATCACCCATTTGCACATGGCCAACAATGATGGTGTTCCATGATACATCATTCCTGTTTGCTGAATCTGTAAATAGTTGCACTGTGCTCTCCAACATTCCACATTTAGCATATACATCCATGAGGGCATTTGATACAAATACATCTGAATCAAGACCAACTTTTGTTACATGGCAATGGATTTGCCTTCCCAGGTCCATAGCCTCCATTGTTGCACATGCTTGCAGTACACTAGTAAAAGTAAAATGGTTTGGAACAACCAATGCTTCCCTCATTTGACAAAACAAATCCAAAGCCTCATCACACTGATCACTCTGTGAGTATCGTGCTATCATGAAACTCCAAGGAATTACATCATCTTTGGGAATTTCTTCAAAAATGTACCTAGCCTCTTTAATGTCTCCTGCTTTTGTATACAAGTCAAGCAATGAAATACCAACAAAAGGATCCACCATATAATTTGTCTTCAAAACACACCCATGAAGACTCTTCCCAATGTCAATGGCCTCTATTGCATGACAAGCCTTCATTACACTAGCAAAGGTAAAGTTGTTTGGTCTCCACCCTGCCAATCTCATCCCAGAGAATAGCTCTAGAGCTTCTTCAGAATAACCATTTTCTGCATAGCAAGTAACCATTCCAGTCCACAAAACCATATCCTTATCAACAATCCCATCAAAGATTTCCCTAGCAGCTTTAACAAGCCCACAGACAGAGTAAGCATCAATTAGTGCAGTGGCAACAAAGGGGTTCAAGTCATGGCCAAGCTTATAAATACACGCATGGATGCCCCGTCCCATCTCTCCCCACTCCATATTCACCAGCACCTTCAAAATTGTTGTGAAGACGAACGGGTTGAGCTCGTGGCCTTCTCTGTGCAATCTAACAAACAACTCAACAGCCTCAACGTAACGCTCTAACCGCATATAACCCTGAATCAAAGTAACAAACGAAACCATGTTTCTCTCCGCCATTTCGTCGAACAACTGGTGGGCATGAGACAGCAACTCAGACTTCACATACAAATTCAACAAAATGTTCCGCCCGTACAGACCCAAACTCCCACCTCTCTTCAGAATATCACAATGCAGAGATTTCCCCAACGCGAGCTGACAGTTGTTGACGCAACCTTGAAGCATACATGCGTACGCACGAGAATCGAACTCCGGAAGTTGCTGCATTGCCCAGTTGGGGTCTGGTTCTTGGGTCAGCTGAGCAGCTTGCGATGAGAACCCACTGTCCAGAAGCCCAATCCAAAAGAGAGATTTTGGAAACATGGAAGAGTGTAGCCATGGTCGTGGTCTAGTGAGTATATGCCTGATCATGCGTTTGCTACTGCAAGAAAAGTTGGCGATTGCGTAATAGGAAAGGAGCAACTTGAGCACGACAGAAGATGGGTAATTGTTGGTCTTATGAGAGGCTTTAAGCTATATTGTAAGAGCATGGCCATCAATGTATCTTTCTTGGTTCATGTCAGGCCAAGATCTGGTTTATAATCTTGAAACAGATGTAGGTGAATGATTTTTGATGGTTTCATACTCCTACAAGTTAGGCCTTCCTCAATAATACAAGTGTTTTCTCCAGTTTTTTGCGAATTCCAATGTCTACCTCATCTCCACTATCTCACTCAATTACAAAAACTTTTCTCTACATTAGTTTATAATTTTTTCTCAATTGTTTATGGACCACAATTTTTTTATTCTATATTTTATTTATTTATTTGATTTATATTTTATAGAGCATTAATTCTTGATGATTTATTAATTAATGAAAATTACAGTCCAAACACCCAAAGGTTTTCTTCTTCCCTCCTTTCTCTGGCGCTACATAGCCTTCTCTGGTTTCTCCTCCGCCATTTCCCAGCACCTTATAACTCACCCATGGTTCCTTAATCCCCAAGACTTCCCTATTTCTTCCCCTTCCCATCTCTCTTTCCAGCCTTATGAGAAGAAGAGCTTTAATCTCCAAGAGTTGAACAAAATCTTCAACTCAAAACAATGATAATGAAATTTCTCTCCATTTTCGTCCTTCTAATCTCCATTTTTCCCTTGGCAGAATCTGTCTGCAAGTTCTCCAGGCTCCGACCGTACTGATTTTTTTTTTTTATATAAAAAACCTGACAAATTTTGGAGTCTTGCAGGAGAAAGAACTCCCCAAAACCCGATGCTCCCAATTGTGAAAAAAACTAAACTTTGGTTTATTGTTCTTAAAACCTATGCCAAAAGCCACTGATGGAGAAGGCCTTACAAGATCATGTCAGCAAAATTAAAAAAGAAAAATAATAATAAGAGAAGATGCAGTGGCGCGCACTGCCGCCCCAGCGGGCGCGTTCCCGCTGGGGCGAGTCAGAGTGGCCGCCAATGACATTAACTCACCTTTTTTTTTTTTTTAATTTCAAATGTCAGATTTTGTAGTTTTGTTTTTCTTTTCCTTTTATTTTTTAATCTCCTTCCATTCTCTCTTTCCTAATCACATTTACAAAAACTCTTAAAATACCGTGAAAAAACTCGACTGATAATGATGCTCTAATTGTATACTTCGTTAATTGTTTTTTCTTTTTTTAATTTTGGCCAATATATAATACTCCGTATCTTAAATATGTAAGTTATAGCTGGGAATTAAATGGATATCATATTAGAGCATTCTTATAGTGGAGAGGTTTTTGATGAGTTTTTGTAAGTGTGATTAAGAAAGAGAATATGGGAGGAAAGGGAAAAAAAATTCTGACAATTAAAAAAAAAAAAAACAACAACAACAACAAAACTGAAAGTTAGTATAAAAGTCAGCTTGGGGTGCAAAGTGCGGCTCACTTGCACACTTCTGTTCTTTTTTTTTTTTGGAATGAGGGTCAAATAGACCACTGAACTACACACCAAAATGAATTTAGGCCATTGAACTCAAAAACAATACAATTAGGTCCTTAGAACTACACAAACTCATGCAATTTGATCCAAAATGACTTGTTTTACCTATTTTGCCGGTTACCAATTTTAAAAATAATATTTTAAAATAATTTTAAATAAAATAATTAATTAAAATTAAAATTAAGGATTAAAAAAAAAAACTTCCGGTCGGAGACGAATCGTCTCCGGCCGGAAGTTTATTTTTTTTAATTATTAATTCTTATTTTTTAATTTTAATTTTAATTAATTATTTTATTTAAAATTATTTTAAAATATTATTTTTAAAATTGGTAACCGGCAAAACAGGTAAAACAAGTCATTTTGGATCAAATTGCATGATTTTGTGTAGTTCAAGGACCCAATTGCATTGTTTTTTAGTTCGATGGCCTAATTGCATTTTGGTGTATAGTTCAGTGGCCTATTTGATCATTATTCCTTTTTTTTTAATACCTCTGCAAAAGTCTGTTAAAAAAAAAATTGGAAGAGTAACATTTGCACTAAGGTAACGTTTCAAAATAAGCTATTATTTTAAACTATTAGCTTATTTTAAAAAACATTATCAAATAGAACTTATAACTTATTAGTAGTTTAAAATAAGCTATAGCTCCTAAATAAGCTCTGAAAAACAGAACCTACCTAAATAGCTAAGTCCATCTTAAACCTTGTTAAATATTAGAGTTATCCGTATATGCCCGGTTTATCACAACCCACTAGATAACGAAATATGTCCCAAATTTTGTTTAAAATATTATGAAAATGGCTAAATAATCTCTTTAAGTGTAACAAATAGTACAAATACACCNTATTAATTAATGAAAATTACAGTCCAAACACCCAAAGGTTTTCTTCTTCCCTCCTTTCTCTGGCGCTACATAGCCTTCTCTGGTTTCTCCTCCGCCATTTCCCAGCACCTTATAACTCACCCATGGTTCCTTAATCCCCAAGACTTCCCTATTTCTTCCCCTTCCCATCTCTCTTTCCAGCCTTATGAGAAGAAGAGCTTTAATCTCCAAGAGTTGAACAAAATCTTCAACTCAAAACAATGATAATGAAATTTCTCTCCATTTTCGTCCTTCTAATCTCCATTTTTCCCTTGGCAGAATCTGTCTGCAAGTTCTCCAGGCTCCGACCGTACTGATTTTTTTTTTTTATATAAAAAACCTGACAAATTTTGGAGTCTTGCAGGAGAAAGAACTCCCCAAAACCCGATGCTCCCAATTGTGAAAAAAACTAAACTTTGGTTTATTGTTCTTAAAACCTATGCCAAAAGCCACTGATGGAGAAGGCCTTACAAGATCATGTCAGCAAAATTAAAAAAGAAAAATAATAATAAGAGAAGATGCAGTGGCGCGCACTGCCGCCCCAGCGGGCGCGTTCCCGCTGGGGCGAGTCAGAGTGGCCGCCAATGACATTAACTCACCTTTTTTTTTTTTTTAATTTCAAATGTCAGATTTTGTAGTTTTGTTTTTCTTTTCCTTTTATTTTTTAATCTCCTTCCATTCTCTCTTTCCTAATCACATTTACAAAAACTCTTAAAATACCGTGAAAAAACTCGACTGATAATGATGCTCTAATTGTATACTTCGTTAATTGTTTTTTCTTTTTTTAATTTTGGCCAATATATAATACTCCGTATCTTAAATATGTAAGTTATAGCTGGGAATTAAATGGATATCATATTAGAGCATTCTTATAGTGGAGAGGTTTTTGATGAGTTTTTGTAAGTGTGATTAAGAAAGAGAATATGGGAGGAAAGGGAAAAAAAATTNATCCACACAATCATTTTTCTAGAGTCGCTTTGAACAACCACATGACGGAATCCCTTGTCTCAGGCTAGTTGGAAGCCTTCTAGCATTACTCCAGGTTCCGCCGTATCAACCTCACACGTTTCCAAGTTCAAGAAAAGACATGCATACCATCTGCCATTCGAAAAAATTCAATATTTTTTTCAAAGAATAATTACTGGACAGAGATTGCCAATCTCCATTTGGCAAACAAGGGCCGGCTTGCCATTGTAGAATCGAACAATGAGCGGCTTGAATTGGCTTCCCCTTTTGTCATATCAGATGAGGGGCAATCATGCCTGCCCTTGACCTTTTAGACGGACGGAGACGGCCAATCTTCGTCCAACATTTATTTTTAATTTTTTTTTATTTAAATTTTTTTTATTAATATTTTCTAAATTATGTCAAGTCATCGCCACATTGGATGTCAAGTTATCGCCATTATTTGTGTATCGAAATGGATGTTATGAAAGTTCAAGTTGCGGCATGAATAATCCAATATAGTTCATGGTGCGACATGACACTTTAGTCATTATTTATTTATTTCTTCAAAGTTAAAGAGGTGTATTTGTACTATTTGTTACACTTAAAGAGATTATTTAGCCATTTTCATAATATTTTAAACAAAATTTGGGACATATTTCGTTATCTAGTGGGTTGTGATAAACCGGGCATATACGGATAACTCTAATATTTAACAAGGTTTAAGATGGACTTAGCTATTTAGGTAGGTTCTGTTTTTCAGAGCTTATTTAGGAGCTATAGCTTATTTTAAACTACTAATAAGTTATAAGTTCTATTTGATAATGTTTTTTAAAATAAGCTAATAGTTTAAAATAATAGCTTATTTTGAAACGTTACCTTAGTGCAAATGTTACTCTTCCAATTTTTTTTTTAACAGACTTTTGCAGAGGTATTAAAAAAAAAGGAATAATGATCAAATAGGCCACTGAACTATACACCAAAATGCAATTAGGCCATCGAACTAAAAAACAATGCAATTGGGTCCTTGAACTACACAAAATCATGCAATTTGATCCAAAATGACTTGTTTTACCTGTTTTGCCGGTTACCAATTTTAAAAATAATATTTTAAAATAATTTTAAATAAAATAATTAATTAAAATTAAAATTAAAAAATAAGAATTAATAATTAAAAAAAATAAACTTCCGGCCGGAGACGATTCGTCTCCGACCGGAAGTTTTTTTTTTTAATCCTTAATTTTAATTTTAATTAATTATTTTATTTAAAATTATTTTAAAATATTATTTTTAAAATTGGTAACCGGCAAAACAGGTAAAACAAGTCATTTTGGATCAAATTGCATGATTTTGTGTAGTTCAAGGACCCAATTGCATTGTTTTTTAGTTCGATGGCCTAATTGCATTTTGGTGTATAGTTCAGTGGCCTATTTGATCATTATTCCTTTTTTTTTAATACCTCTGCAAAAGTCTGTTAAAAAAAAAATTGGAAGAGTAACATTTGCACTAAGGTAACGTTTCAAAATAAGCTATTATTTTAAACTATTAGCTTATTTTAAAAAACATTATCAAATAGAACTTATAACTTATTAGTAGTTTAAAATAAGCTATAGCTCCTAAATAAGCTCTGAAAAACAGAACCTACCTAAATAGCTAAGTCCATCTTAAACCTTGTTAAATATTAGAGTTATCCGTATATGCCCGGTTTATCACAACCCACTAGATAACGAAATATGTCCCAAATTTTGTTTAAAATATTATGAAAATGGCTAAATAATCTCTTTAAGTGTAACAAATAGTACAAATACACCTCTTTAACTTTGAAGAAATAAATAAATAATGACTAAAGTGTCATGTCGCACCATGAACTATATTGGATTATTCATGCCGCAACTTGAACTTTCATAACATCCATTTCGATACACAAATAATGGCGATAACTTGACATCCAATGTGGCGATGACTTGACATAATTTAGAAAATATTAATAAAAAAAATTTAAATAAAAAAAAATTAAAAATAAATGTTGGACGAAGATTGGCCGTCTCCGTCCGTCTAAAAGGTCAAGGGCAGGCATGATTGCCCCTCATCTGATATGACAAAAGGGGAAGCCAATTCAAGCCGCTCATTGTTCGATTCTACAATGGCAAGCCGGCCCTTGTTTGCCAAATGGAGATTGGCAATCTCTGTCCAGTAATTATTCTTTGAAAAAAATATTGAATTTTTTCGAATGGCAGATGGTATGCATGTCTTTTCTTGAACTTGGAAACGTGTGAGGTTGATACGGCGGAACCTGGAGTAATGCTAGAAGGCTTCCAACTAGCCTGAGACAAGGGATTCCGTCATGTGGTTGTTCAAAGCGACTCTAGAAAAATGATTGTGTGGATCTCCTCCGAGAATGGCATCCAAATAAATTTGGGGGAATGATTAATTTAGTGGCAAGATACCAGAGGATGCTCAGCAGATAATGGAATACTAGGATTATTCATGTGTTTCGTGAACAGAATAGGGAGACGAATGCCATTGCGAAAGCTATGCTACCCATGGATCACAACTCGGTGTTCCATTCGCTCATAAAGTGCATATCGATCACTAGCTCAGGGTGTTTTTGGGCCATCTAAAATAAAAAAACTTTTTACTAATTTAAGAGATATTAATAGTTAAGTGCTCAATTGCAATGTTTTGTCTACTTAGGATGCTTATTGCTAATCCACTATAATACAAATAGCGCCATAGCATTGACCCATAGGTAATTGCGTCAAAATTTCAAGACTTAAATGATATTGGGATTTAAAAAGTTGTATGGCTCAAGTTAAGCTCCAACTTGCAAAATGAGAAATAAATCAGTGAAAAACACTATGAGTTAAACTTTAAACCTACAAGATTAGCTACTATATATGGTGACAACCAACTAGTCCACGTTATTTGTTATGTAAGTGAAAATAGTAAACAATACTTATTAGTAAAAGGTCTTTGGGCAATGACATGTAACTTGTGGTGACGACAAGTGGGTAGATAAGATTTATCAAGTCTTGATAACCACTAATTCTTATTTTTCTTCTTGCAACTTATAATTATATTATATTTTTACTAAACTCAAATTTATGCTCAATTAACTAATCTTACTTATGAGTAATGACATTATAAACTCATATTTTTATCTACTTTTTAATGTGAGATTCTTAACTAACAACCATTTTTTAAAACATCAAATATCAAAGTCAAGTTTTAATTAAATTTTTAATTAATCATACATTGTATGCATATGTTTGACCTTTTTTTTTTTTTGTAATGCACAAAGATAATCTTGGTATTTTTATGAGTTTTTTGGACTCCAATTTTTCTTTTTCTTTTTCTTTTATGCTAATTTTAGACAAGCTGTATTTGTTTTGATTAACTCCGTCTTAATGATATTTTCCTTTAAATATAAGAGCTAATTGATTTAAACCTAATTTTCGTTTGTAATCTAAATTTAGATTAATTAGGGCACTTTCTCATCCTTGTATTGGCATAATGGCAATAAATTAACAAGCAAGTAGCAGTTGGCAAAGGTGCAAGTAGCGCAATAAAAGAGTACTATGTATTATGCCAATAAATTAACAAGCAAGTAATAGTTGTACTAAAAAAAAAAAGAAAAAAAAGCAAGTAGTAGTTGACAAAGGTGCACATAGCCCGATAAAAGAGTACCACGTATATACAGTGGGTACAAACATTTTCTTAAAAAAGAAAAACAAAAACAAAAACAATACTTAAACGTGCGATTTAAGTTCTAACAAGGCAACAAGCACTGTTAAAAAAGAACGTAACTAAAAAGGAACATCCACGTTATTTTAGTTAAGACAACTAGACAAGCTCGAGAAGAAAGTCAAAGTTGTCCTCTTTATCATCATCAGTACCACTGCACATTTTTCCTCCTTCTAGGCTTGGCTCCCTAGTGCAGTGTCGCCTGAGACTGCATACTCAGACGGAGAACCATAAGGTGACACCATAACTAATCTGCAAAATATTCATCGCCGTTTAATATTCTCTCTTCATTTATCAAAAAAGTTATTTTCTCCCTGGTAGGGCAAATAATTTCGCCTTCTTGACCACATTAAGTCAGACATTAAGTATGACTAGACAAATAGTAAATCTTTTCTTTTCGATACGATATATATATATATATATTACATTATAATATATCAATACACAAATAATCACAAAAACCTAATGACAAACTAGATACTACAGAATAGTCATTAAACAGTAACTAAATACCCATGCATCATTTGAATATGCATAGTAAACTCGGACTCTCAAAATTTTAGGTCAAAGGCACCATTCTTAGTTTTTACAACCTAACATAAATTCAAGTCAAAGAGGGAAGAAGTCCTGGATGGCTGAATTTAATAAATTAAACAAATAAACGTGCCATAGATCCATAGCCCATTAGTAAAAACAAAGCAGTGAAAAATGTCGATTTCCGTCAAACCTCCAAAATCTCCCCATGATATGAATTGATATTCAGAGAAGATATCCCATCCAGGAATTATAGACTAAATACGGAGAATCAAATATGGAGTGGGACATAGTGTGAGGAAAAGCGTGATTTGAAAGGAAAGGGCAACTGCCCATGGCCAGTGGCCTTGGGTCGGCCAGCCTGCCCAGCCAGCCAGGGGTAATTAATAAATTTCTCAAAAACCCACGTTTTTCTTTACAAATAATTAAAATAATACTCATGCTTCTGGTATGCCGTATGGGGCACATAATAAACTTATTGTACTACGGGCGGCAGGCAAGGCTTTTTTTTTTTTTTTTTTTACCAATTTACCATGCCAGTACACCGTCACGTGGTAACAGTATTGCTTCCCGAGTATTCTCGGATCGACTTTATACTTGTAGGTATGTTCATTCTCATTTCTCAACAAGCTTCATCCCAAGATTGATCACCCCACTTTTTCTTTTTCACACTTTAATCTTCCGAATTTAAAACTCACTAAAATTAGTCTTCTAAGAAAGGAAGATTTTAATTCAGATACTATTAACAGTTATGGAGTATCGTTTTTAATCCTCTATTTTTTTTTATTGGACCACAAGATGTCCTAGGTAAGGACTAATTATAAGAAACACCTTTAAACTTATACAATACTCAGATTAATCACCGTTCACACTGAACCAACCCAATTAAGAGAAGTGCTGGCTATATTGATAAAAATTCTTAGTCTTCTATGAAAATTTAAAATGAGGAATGTATTTAAAATTAAGAGTGAAAAAACAGTATAATTGAGATAATAAAATTAGAACTAGCTCTTTAGAATAATAAAGATTATAGAAAATCTTAATCACAATATTAGGGAAGTGGCAAAGGAACAGGAAACCACCTCTAACCACTTTGAATAGACTTATTAATCTCAACTATAATAAGTGTAAAGTAAAATATTTTAAAAAGTCGTTATTTTTACTTCGAGAATGGTAGAAATTCTTTGAAGATAATTTAAAGAGGTCTAATTAATGTAAGGAATACGTTTAATACTTTAACAATAAAGACTCCATCACTAAATACTCTCTTTCAGGTTAGAGGAGATTTTACAGGTGGATTTCACCAACATCTACAGCTGTGTATGCATGCAATTTATGATTTATATGGAAATGGTCATATATTAATAGAAAATAAAGGAGAAAAACAGATAATAGACGTACATAACAAGATATAATAAAACAATTATTCTTAAGATTTAAGCATTAGTACCAACCTTGACCTGCGCTTTTCCAGAAACCTTTGCAGAGATTTCCTCCTCTGTAATGGCAGATCTGTACACAAATTTCTACAATTTAAGCATACGAAATGCATACACCTTCATGTTCAGTCTACGCATAGTTATGTGTGTTTTTTTTTTTGAGAAGTAGTTATGTGCGTTAAAAAATTTAAAAAGATAAATAAATCAATTAAACTAGATGAAAGAGAGAAAGCTAACCTCCATCGGTATTTGCGAGGTTGGAATCAGCCGAGTCAGCAGTTTTAGAGAGGCTTTCTTGTTGAATAAGCTTGATAATTTTCTCCGCCTACATATAAAAATTTATTCGGTTTGATTTTATCACTCTAACTAGAATTCCAGATTCTAGAACTAAACAATAGCCAAAGAACAAGGAAAATGAAGGTTAGGATCAACGGACCTCGAGACGGCGGACGTCAAAAACGGAAACGGTTCCGTCGTAGAAGATAGTCAACGGCGCCGTTTCGCCACCGCCGTTCTCGGCGGAGGACACAGTAGTAGTCCTAACAGAAAACAAAAATCATCAGAACACTCATTTTCGTTTTTCCGGTTGTTCTCCAATTGAGGAAAAGGAAGAGATTAAGAAAAACACCTGGAAGCTGGCGCATAAACAGGCAATGCCGGGAAGAGACGCGGCTCCTCCTTCGAATTCGCAGAGGCGGAAGCAATCACGTTCTTCACGACCTCCGGATTGATCTTCGAAATCGCATGCTGAATATCTACAAAACGAAACAAAAACAACAAATTCATCAAGCATTTCACTATAAAATTCCAGATTACAAAAAACTAAAACGCTATAAACTAACCGCGGAAGCTTCGGCGGCGCTCGAAGAGCTTGGGAGGCTGTGGAGGCTTAGCGGCGGCCTGATTCTCCATGCCGAAGAAATCGAGCTCGACGGCGGAATCCAGTTTCGACATTTTAGGGGTGCGTTTGGGGCTTGCTTGCTTGCTTTCAGAGAAAGGGATAAAGACGAAGGAAATGTTATAGAGGAGTGCGACAAGGGTAGGGTGGGGCCCAGGAAGAATAATAAATGAAGCGCACGAAATACACGAGTGTCATAAGCCCAAACACAACGCTTCACCTAATCTACTCATCCACGGAACCTCAGTTAATTTTCTCGTGTGCTTTTCACATGCCATCGTTTTCCCTCCCTCAACGCCTTATTTATTACTGTAGACTAAAATAATTTATATTCTCATAAAAAAATTATATTTATACTTTTATTATTTAACATATAGGTGTATTTAATTAATTAAAATTTAATTATATTTTATGTAATTTTTTTAATTAAATTATATTCAATATTATTAGTCTTGTTTTAATCATATTAATGAGATCTTTCAAATGATATAATTTATTTTTAATAATATTTAAATATTTAACCAAATATGTAAATATATATAAAAAAAAATAATAAGGATACAAAAATAATTATAAAAAAGATAAAGAACAAAATATGGGTAAAATGGGAAGTAAATGTCCACCAAAAATGGTGCGGATTAACAATACAGCACCAAATATGGTGCTGCACTGTTCACATTGCACCAAAAAATTGGTGTTTTACTGTGTTGATTTGAGGCTTTAACGCCATTTCTTTTTCTGCTTTGGTGATTTGGTTGGAGATGCTCTAAGACCTTGGAATTAAAAAAAAAAAAAAAAGTTATTGTGATTACACTTTGTCTCTTTTCTTTCACTGCACATTGTCTCTCGTTTGTCATAAGATAATTCATTTCGCTGAGAAATGCTATGAGCTAAAAGGAAACAATTATAACAATAACAACTTATTCTCATGATACATGAACTGATTTAGCAATTAGGAGTTAATAAGAAATTTCATTCTATAAGTATTTTTTTTTAAGGTAAATGCTTTCTACTACTCTTGAAATTCCATTCTATATTTTATTCTTTTGATGTGACTTTCATTTATTAAGTGTTCATGAATTGGTTGACTCACTACTAATTTTAAAAAAAAATGAATTTAATAACCAATTAACATCATGAGGGGTTAGTCATTGTGTCCGATAGTGGAGAGCATGAGTTACATCCAAAAAAATATCATGGGAATAAATTGGGTGGGGGCGGGGGGAGGGGGGGTATGATGGTAATACTCATAAAAATAAAGAATAATTTTTTAAAAAAATTCATGATGTGGTAAACACGCCACAAACCACACGAAAAGTTAAATACATTAGAAAAATCATATACGAATTTAATGAAAAAGACATTAATAAAAATCTAACTCATTACTTTTAGACACAAAATTATGTTTCACATACTTGTTCATCTCTTTTGTGACATAAATAAACAACTTTATGAGGAGAAGATATAGCATGAATCAATTCATGTACATATTGTTAGTTTATCAGAGCCGTTCATCATTACTGTGTGCGCAACAATATTGCCTCTCACGGCAATAACGTGAAAATGGGGAAAAAAGTTAATGTGGTGCAATTAGTGCGTCAAATACGTGGAAAACGTGATTCGTCCCTATTACCTTCTAGACTCCTATACACTTAATTATTTTGATTGAGAAAGGTGTAAATTTAATTTTTACATTATTATAGTTAAATAGCAATTTAATTTATAGTTGCTTAGTGTAAACATAAATAGTCTACAAATTTTATATGCGATAAAAAAAAATAGATGTTAAAATTGTTATTCACTTATAGCATAGATATAGTCATACAGGGCAAGCATAATGCAGGAGTTGTCAATCGATTTTCTTAATTTAAACTGGTCAATTATGAATAACTTATACTGGTTTATTACTTTATGGTTCTTTACCGATTAAGATCACAAAGAGTGACTTATTAATCTTTTTTATTTGAGCGCTCACTCAATACGCATTCTTAGGTCACGAATAGTGATTACAGATTTTCTCGTCCCTACAAAAAATAAATATATATATCAAACACATGGAAAATACACGCACGCCTACTCCTAGCTTAACAACTTTGTATGCCATCACCTTCTTATTTTAACTTCTTTTTTTTTTTTTAAATAAATATAGCATCTAACATTTCTATCATTAAGAAACTAATTTGAATGTGACTAAAATTGGCCCCACACTCATGTTCGAAGAAAAGTCTGGCACAACATATTTTAACATGGTGGAACCTTTACAATACTGGAATCTCTTAACTTGTAAAATTGGAATTGGAGACAAAAGAATATGGTCAAGATTAGGATTATACAGATGAGGCAGTTGGCCTAATCAACTTCACTGCTCTGGCTTACAAAAGCACAAATAAAACGTGATTAACCTAACTTGAAGGGCGTGTTCAACAATTCAAACATTTGCGGTCAAATGCAAAAAGTAGTAAAATAATTCTCATCCCATAAGGTGTGTGTATATATATTCATAATCAGGTGAAAATCATGCCCCAGTAAAAACCTGTGGACAAATCTAAACAATTGATCTAGTAGATTTAACGGTTGAAAATAAACAAAATTTTGTAATATTGATGAAAATGACTCGCTCATTTTTTACTTGATTTTTCATCTATTAAATCTTGCAGGTTAATGGTTTGTTGGATTTGTCCACAAATTTTTACAGAAGGAGTAGTTCTCATATGAGAAGCCTTTTGCAATGAGTACATAAGAACTAACTTAAGTCACGTATTCACCTATTAAAGACTATCTCAATTCGAGCTCGTATAAGCAGTCACAGCCCCCTAGTTACATGGGTGAAGTTTGAAAGCAAAGATTATCTCAATTCGAACCTGATTAGTGCGTTAAATAATAAGATCAACGGATGAGATCGTTTTATGGATTTGAATACAAGATTGCGGTATTATGGAGTTACAGAAAAATGTAAGAATACATCCGACTGGACCAAGTGGGGGTAAATCAGTCGCTCCTCTTTCTACAAACCTTCTCCTTATTCTTAGTCGCGGTAATCTGCAAAAGCCTGGTACACAGACGCAAACCCCCAACTATAGTGGAAGAACACGACGGCACAAAATTCCAACAGCATGATCCGACTCCCCAAAACACCATCGACATAAACTAAACTCTTGTGTGCACATTCAAAAAACACATTACACGCTAACCAAGGCATGCACTACACATGCCCAGCTAGACCCTATGTTGCAATGCGCGCGACCAAGACGTGAAAACCATAGATTTTGGTGGATCCTACAAGTCTTGATAAAAATCAAAATATTTGCACGGAGATTTTTTTTTCTCTATCCTCATCCTCCCTGATATCTGCTATTTTGTACAATTATTCACCCCTTATTCTAGTTGTTTTGAAGGTTATTTTCTGTACCTAGTGAAATTGGGAATTGTTTGTGTGTTATATTGTCCAAGTGCTGAATTATCTACAAGGAACAACAAAGGAAGAATATTGGAACATTTTGGACAAGTTCTGGAATAAAAGGGAATTACAAGGAATAATACAAGTTGGAAAAGAATTGGAAGTTGCCTAATGGGCCAAGGCCCATTTACCTCCTATATATTTGACCTATTCTCTACAATTGAAAGGAGGTTCCCCTTACTACTCTGAACCCTAATTTTTAGTTTATATTTTCCCCAGCATAGTTTAGACTAGTTTTACATTAGATTAGTTAATTTCAAGATTGGAATCTTGGATTGAAGTTGGATTTGTTATTTATCAGTTAAGTTTCTCTTCCCCTTTATTTCTTAAGATGTTTATGGTTATTTATTATTGCTTTGCTTTGTTTACTTTAACCATGCGTGAGTAATTCGTTTATGGGTTCGGGTTAGGGATCCATTATTAATCTTGATGTTCAATATGTGATTATTGCATAAAGGGATTGAATCTTTTGCCTAGGGTTTATGTTGATTTGGAGATTTCTTTCTACTTGTTATTGATTGATGGCCACAATTAATTGCTAGTCTAGAAAAGAGATTCATTACAATGAAAGTTGGATGAGACCTCGAGCCTTACCAATTTCAACCTAATTTTTCTGCTATGAAAGTAGAGGTAATTTTGGGGGCTTACAATGCTTAGGTGTTTAAGGTTATAATTGATGCATCACGACAGTGGGGCAATTTTAGCCTAATTCTCTTATTGATTACGAAAGTAGCTGAGTAGAATTCTTTTGTGCATTGCCCATATATCCCTTGGTTAATTATTCTTTCCCTAATCCTGAGTTGGTTGGAACATCAAGATTACAATCCCCTAATCTGGCCCATACCTTTATCATATAGTTTTCACCTTAATCAATTGCTTTCTTTTATTCTACATCATTCAGTTTTTGTTACTTGGATTCTATAAATTCATATACTCTAGTGTCTGGTAATTCACACAGTTTCGTGCCATAACACCAATCCTCAGCGGAACGACATTACACCCTTTTACACTCATCATTTGTGCTCATCACTCCCTCCTCCCCATAAATTTGCTTTCTCAAAAACTACACCAACCTCCCCCTCCCCACCCCCCCCCCACACAAAAATCCATTGGTGATGTTCATGATAAGCATAAACACAGACACGTACCCTCTGTTAAATTACATATCCAACCCTAATTAATTCATTATTGTTAACTAATTAAATTGACTTTGTTTAAGAAGTCAATGAAATTAGGTTTATTGGGAGTCTGAATTTCACATAGGTTAAAAAGGCACATTAATGGTGTTATATAGTTCAACTAGGCATGATCATGACATGGGCTGGCCAAGTGCATGACGGTTGGTGGGGGCTGTTCCAATTACTTGTATGGGAATAGGCTAAGAGACAATAGAGTCGTAATAGGTGTCATTCTTTGTCAAGTAAATGTTAAGGCCAAAATCCTTAATTATTCTAGGCATGTTAATATCCCAATATATTGATACGATACTAAAGTCAAATATTTAACTCTATTAAAAAAAGTAGTTCATAACTAATGGTTTGGTTCAACTTTCAGTATCACTACACAATTTTTAGTGAAGTCAAATAGATCCACTTACTATGAATTACAGCATAATTCAAATATAATAATATAATAGAAGATATATAATGGTAGTGCGAGGAAATGCACATGACATATATCATAACAACCGTACCATAATGTCAAATAAACAACCTTCAAAGCAAACCTTAACTGGAAATTAAAGGATTAATACAGGCAGCAAGCTAAGCAGGCCTAGTACGTGCTGCATTTTATTAGGAGAACGAATTGAAGATGGAGATTGACAATCACAACAACGTAACGTAACAACAACGACAACAACGATAATTATTATTTTTGAGGATTATATATGCACTCCTGGGAATTAAGAGCAGCAGCAGCAGCACACCTTCTTGAATAGCCAGCAACAGCAAAGACATTCCACGCTGCAATTTCAAAAATGGGTAATAGGTATCAGTTCCCAGTTCTGCGTTATCGTATTCAAATTAATTTATAAATACTTAGATCAGAGATCTAATTAAAATAAAAAGCATCTATGAATTGAATATGTTTCGTAATTCAATTATTAAAATTTATAAACTATCTAGTCGCAATCTATAAGTTTTCATTGTACATATATCTTATTAAAATTTTTTAAAAAAATGATTTTATCATGTTTTGAACTTTTTTAATTAAAAATTTACCCCCCACTTAACGATATTTATAGATCTGTCCTTATCATGAATCAAACGTGATATATTAAGAATGCATGAGAACATACTAGTCGAAATTTTAATTGTGCATTCAAATTGATGTAGAAATGCATAGAGTAAATCTAATTAAAATAAAAAGTATGTATGATGATTCATAAATATTTTGTATCGCATTTTTTAAATTGTTTAAATTTTATCCCAATTAAGGATATTTATAGATCTGTCCCTGATATGAATTAAGTGATATATGAAGAATGCATGCATATACCAGTTTTTCAGAAACGAAAGGCAGCCATCGCTCTCTTCTCGGTGTGGGACGGGTTCGAGGTGGGGCTCCGGCGGCGGCGGATGATGCGGGTGCGTCGACGGCGGCGGCGACTCATGATGGCCTGCAATTAAATTAAAGCAAAACAGTATTATTTCATATATATGCATGGAATTGAAAGTCCAAGAAATAAATTTGGAAAAAAAAAACCCAAATTAATTCTTTATTCTTTTGAGAAGATGAAGAAATTAAAGCAGTTGATGCTTGCCTGGTGGGCCGTGATGAAGACGCTGGTAGCTCATAGATGATAGATCGATGATGCTAGCAATGGCGGTTCTGCAGTGTAAAGATTAGAAGAAAGGTTTGCAGGTAATTAAAAGGCCGGGATATGATGAAGCTTATAGTATTAAATAATGAATACTGAGTCCATAAGTTGTGGAGGATGCATTTCTCAGCTATGTATATCCAATTAAAGAAATACAGCGCGCGAAACTCATTTTCATTTCTTTATTAAATTTTATAGTCTACACAATTCTTTCCTCCCCCCCCTTTTTTTTTTTTTTTGAAATAATCATTTCCTCTTTTCTTTTNTTTTTTTTTTTTTGAAATAATCATTTCCTCTTTTCTTTTTGAGTATTTAATTATGTTACGATCTCAATGCTTATCATTCCAATTTAGAATTATTAATGTGTTAATTTAATACGGAGTATTATTTTCAGTAACATATAAATATAAATATAAAATTCATTTATTGATAAATATTGATCTGATCTTCATTTTACAACTGTCTACAATGTGTTTTCAAGGTTCGAAAATGTTATATATATATATATATATATATATATATATATATATATATATATATATATATATATATATATATATATATATATATATATATATATTGATCAGTACTTTCAAATACTTCTATTTTATACATTAATATTAACTTAATATAATGAAAAATTAAATTAAAAATAATTTTAGTCAAGACTCATTAACTTAACCAGACACATAAAATTAGACGAATAAAGTAATTAGAGAGCAACCTCCATAGCATAGTGGTAGTACATTTGCTTCGTAAGCAAAAGGTTGTGAGTTTAATCCTCATTGGGGGCTAAAATTATTTTGTATCAAAATATAATTATAATTATGTTATTCAACCCGAAAGGACTCATGCCTAAATAATTCGTCACACGATCTTTCTAGTGCATGTATAAGTAATTAGAAAGTAGTCTCCATCGTGAGTTCAATCCTCACTCTGGGCTAAAATTATTTTGTATCAAAATATAATTATAAATATGTTATTCAGCCCGAAAGGACTCCTGCCTAAATAATTCGTCACATGATCTTTCTAGCGCAGGTACAAATATTTAAAAAGTAGCCTTTATAGCATAGTGGTAGTGCATTTGCTTCGTAAGTAAAAGGTCGTGAGTTCAATTCTCACTGAAGGCTAAAATTATTTTGCACCCACCCAAATATAATTATCACGAACTTTCTAGTGCATGTACAAGTAATTAAAGAGCAGCCTCCATAGTATAGTGGTAGTGCGTTTGCTTCGTAAGCAAAAGGTTGTGAGGATATCTTTCTAGTGTAAGTACTTTCATTTTGATCGAGCCTGACTACAAGGTGGTCACCTAAACAAAAATAAAACCCGCCTAGGCCCTAGCGTGTTTCACGTTGCCTTAAATAGGTCTCTACTCCTACTTTAATTAATTTCGTTCTTAATAGTTATATAATCACTCAATTAATTATCTGACTATTTTTTCAATTCTTAATCACATAATTTTTCAATCAGTGAAACTACACACTACCAAGAAAAAAAAAACTTATTAATTTAATGTTTGAAAAATAAAATTTATTATTTATAGATTACATTAAAAATTTTATAAATATGAAAAACTAAATTTAATTTTTTAAAATGTTAACAAACTAAGTGAGAACGATTGATTTGACCCCTTAAAAAAATTTATGGGTAGAATTAAAAATACGTTAAAAAAAAAAAACAAATTAAGTCCAACCCTTCATTATCAAGATAGATTATAGTAACTCTAATATGATAATCTATTTTCAGTCAACTATTGTACGTGGCATAGTAGCTAGCATTAACTACAAGCTAACAACTAACAAGTGCATGTTGAAAGTGCTTATTGCATTTTTTTTAAATGATCTGTACATCCAACTGCATGTTTTTTTTTTTTTTTTGATGTTGCTAATACCATTATTTCTACTAATTTGATAATTATTTCAAACTTTATCATTTTTTAAAGTCAATTGTTTATGAGTAATTGATTAAGTACCTATTGTTGGTTTATTGGACCAGACACATTATAAAATTGGATATCGGGAGTAATTTTGACAACAAACAAATGATTAGATTAAATTGAATAATAAATGTCGATCTCGTAAAAGAGTCTTTTGGACTACAAATAATTAACTAAAGAAACTTTATTCCCCTACTCGCATGGGTAGTTCAACTAATTATATGGATAAAATTTGAAAGAAGATACCATAGATCAAATCTCACCAACGATAGTATGGGTGTAAAGATCTAACCTGAGCAACCTCTCAAAGTTAAAATTTTGTCAATGGACTTTGATTATCTATTGGACACCAATTATCTTCCATATTGAATAATGACCTTGGGCCTAGGCCCACTTCCCCATCTATGGGTTGTTATGCCGTGGACCCAGGTCCACCTTGCAAGGTGGACCTGGGTCTACATTCACATACAATATACTCTACATTCACATACACTATACACTGCATTCACAATTTGTAAACTCCACATTCACACATTACAGGATTATATGTTTAGTAACTATATTACCACTATTATACATTCACACATTCAAAACTCTATATTCACAGGTTTTATACTCCACATTCACAACTTGAGAACTCCACATTCACACATTATAGGGCTACAAGTTGCTAAAACTTCTTAACTCTATTACAGATTCACACATGCATAACTATACATTCACGATTTCTATACTCTATATTCACAATTTGAAACATTCACATTCACACATTTCGGGACAACTCTACGTTCACACAATCATAAATCTACATTAACGATTTCTATACTCTACATCCACACTTTGAAACCTCTACATTCACACATTTTTGGACAACTTTAAATTCAACAATATGTTTACTAATTTTTTTTAAAAAAAAAAGAAAAAAAAAGGCGGACAAAAACGACGTAGGTCCACCTTGCATTCCACAGCATAATTTGCCCCCATCTATGATCATAATTTTTAAAAGTATCTCACATCACAATGTATTTATGTACTTCTAAATTAAAGTTTCAGTCTATTTGATGATAATATATCATAGGATTAATTTGTAAATCCAAGACCAAATATAGTTGTTTATTTTACTTATGTTAAACATGTGTTTCTCTCAACTAAAAATTGAAGTTATTTTATATCAACTAAAATTTTTAAATAAAAAGTTAATAAGACAAGACAACACAATTTCGAACACCCTCAAATTAAGTTTTTAAAAGAAAATACTAATTATATTCTTTTGATAGTGTATACACATAAATATCAATAAAAATTGTCAAATAAGTGCTTACAAACCGTACAATTGAACCTTAGCTAACTAAAAAAAAAAACATATAACTGCTCTTAATCTAACCCAAAAAAAAAACAATTAATTCCAAATACAATATATTCAATAATTTATTATTGATTTGATTAATATGTGATTTTTTATTTCTTATATGGATTACGGTATTTCTAAGAGGATGTTGACAAAACTTCAACTTAAAATTTTTTTTATTTAAAAATTATACTTCACTCGTTCAATAACATTTTTTTAATATAGAGTATACAATATTTGTTTTTAAAATATGAAACTTAATGGCGAAGGTAGCTGATTTGGCAGTTAAGCAAGCTGTTTGATTCTTACGAGGTGATACTACAATGCATGTGTCTTGGTAATAGTGTGTTGGGACATTATGAGTTGGATCTCATCTTCTAGCACTTTCTGTAATTTGAAGTTAAGCCCAAATTTATTCCATAGTTTTATTATATGGATTTCCATTTTATACTCTCTCATTTTTACTCTTTAACGTGATAATATGTGATACGTTATTTTTATTGTATAGGTCTTAAAGAAAGTGTCAACATTAAAAAAAATTTTGTGAAAAAATAAAAATAAAGAGTATTATGGTTAGTTGTAATTTGTTATTTCTTGCAGTTGTGCGCAAGTTTACGTATAAAATTTGTTATTCTCATTATGTAATTATAAACCAAAATTTGAAATGTAAATTAGACTTGTATCTCAAACTCAAAACACAAAAAATTTGCACCAAATGTCACATCAAAATGAATATTCTTACATCAAATTTTATTCATCCCCAACTTATTATACTAAATTTTACATAAAATATTATTCTACACTAAAATAGTTTAGTTTTTCGAAATTTAAAAATTTATTAGTTGTGTATGAGTCCACCTAAATAGACCCGAGTTCACTGAATAATTTCCCAACCTTCTTCTAGCGGGCCAAATAAGGCAAAAAAATTGAGTTTTATTCTGGCACTTGAAATGGGGCCTAAAATGGGCCTTAGATAGAATATCATGACTGTAAAATGCCAGTGAGAATACAGAATTGTTTATTATTGTTCTTATAACATAATTTATAATAATTAGACTACCTCCTTGGCTCCTTGATCCTATATTTAACTATGATCAACTTAAGTTAATGTATCTCCTACTAATTTTTTATTAGCTAGAATCACCAAACAAGTTATATTCAGAATGAACCTTCGAGTAATTCCTCATGAATTTTTTGTAAATTATAGAATAATGAGATTAGCAACATGGTTGAGGGTGAGTTATGTCAATCATTATTGCATGCACGTGGACCACGGTCTAAAAACACATAAAGTACATTATTCTAACTCATAAAATATATTATTCTCATAAACTACATTAGTTTAATTCATAAAATACATTATCTTATTTTAAAAATTTTATTATTCTAACTCATTAACACGCATACAAAGTTAAAAAAAAAAAAAAGTAACATAAAAATAATATCGTTTTAGACCGTGGTCCACACAGTAATTTGTCCAGTTATGTCGGCCAACAAAATAAGTAATTGTAGAAAATGGGCTTTGAAAATGAGAAGGAACATTTAGAAAACAATAATATCCTTATATCCCAGAGGATGTCATATTATCCAGGATTGCAATCCTAAAAGTACTACTTTTATGGTTTTCTTGTCCCTCAACTAACCAAACAAAGGATTGAATACCTCGCTGTTGTCCACCCACCTTAATTATGCTCACCTAATCCAATACTCCCATTTTTATTTAAACTAAAAAAATAAAATAAAATGTGTGGTTTAACCTTCTTTCTCGATAATTAAAAGGTTGTTTAAGAAAATGATAATTTTTAACTTGTACATTGCAAATTCAAAGGGATATCATATTAACTCCGTATCACATAACTATTGTATACTTAAAATGTTATGTCAACAAAAAAAGTTAGTATCTATGTAAGCGATATTCATTGTTTATTTGAATATTTTAAATTTAATAATTCAATTTATTTATTTGCTAAAAAAGTTCAAATGTATTTTTACTCTTTTTTTAAAACATTTTTATTTAGGGTATAATAATAATAATAATAATAATAATAATAATAATAATAATAATAATAGAGGACAACTTGAATTTATTGAAAACCTAACTGAACGGTTCTACTTTTCACTTTAATTGTACCTATTACTTCTTAGTTCTTAATTGAGATTTTTAGGCCGTATTAATATGTACAATTTCCCTATAAAGAACAAAAGGAGAGTACGTCGAATTTATCGTACATGATTTTCTTAGTGTAATTTATCTTTTTTGTGTACTTTACAGATTATTACACATAAGTAAGATTACTTAATGCATACCATCGATTAGTAACTGGTAATTACAAAAAAATAATAATAAAAATAAAAAAGAGTACGATATATATTTATTTAGAATGAATTTATTTTAAAACGGTAAAGATTAAAGGTTGAGTGTGGTTCTTTTTTTTTTTTATATGCTTTAGGGGTTGAACAATCTTCTTGAAAGATAATGTTATAATTCTTGTAATTTGTATTTTGTTGGATTCTTTTATGATTTGTATTTGATATTAAAAATATCTCAAGTTTAATTTTCAGTAGGGTAAGTTTTCTTAGCTTTCTAATGTATATTATTTATGCACTCTTAAATGAGTTTAAACTATATAAGGTTGTATACCGGAGGAACTAAAGACGGAATTTCTTAGGAAACCCGCCTACAAATACTGGAAGGCAGCTAAGTGAAGATGTCCGGACATTCTTACATTCGTAGTGTACATTGTAAGAGAGCGTAGAGATATTCATACACTAAAAGAATATAAAAGCAAGAAAAAAAGAAAAGAAAAGAAATTCAAGTGTGTTATAAAATACCAAGAGAAATAGATATAAATGTCAAAGTTGTAAGAGTCAAACCCTCAACCTTCTACTTAATGTATAAAATTCTCTCCACCAAGTAACTCCAACTATTAGTTTGTAACACAGTAAATATTGAACTTTATCAGCGGACAGAGGTTGGGCTATATAGACTTGTGACTAACTAGTTAGGCTAATTGTAATAGCTAGTCATCTTTTGTATAAATACAGAGTAATATTTATTTAGTCTCATGCTATCCCTATAAATACCCAAATTTCCCCCTTTTGAAATTCACTTCAAAAACATCAATATTAATCTTTGCTCCTCTCTTCATCTCTTGATTTCTTTGGAATGTACTTCATATTATTATTATTATTATTATTATTATTATTATTATTATTATTATTATTCACAACAAAGTGAAGAAAAGGAATGGGCAAAAAGTGCCAAAGAAATGGGGATTATGTCATGTGTGATGAAATCCCGGCCTAAGGGAGCCTCCAAACTTGACTTGAAATTAAAGCAACTAAACCAGCTTTTCATTTATCTTGCTTTTTTATACCATTTTCCATTTCATTTGTTTTATTCGTTTCTTTGCATTTTATCATGAATAATCATGATCTAATTAAACATCATCTCTAAAGTTTATCATTTAATCAATCTACGCTTTTATTTTAAAAATTATACTTTTTAATTGTAGAATTATAAGGTAATAATGGATTCAATTTCTATGCTATAGGCGCCATCATTCTTAGTTTTAAAATTGTTAGTAAAATGGTGCATTGATATCTCTATTAATAGTTATATCAACATTTACTAATAGTCTTCAAAAATTCTAGTTATAAAACTTCACTTCCTATTTCTCTTTTTTCACCAAATGGCACTTCACCGCAATGACTTGTGGCAACATGCAAATCACTTGCATTGCATTCGGTTCATGGAATATGTCGAGAACGAAATAACATTTTTTGAAATATACATATTCTATTGTTATTTTTTAAACTTTTTATTCATCTTACAAAGAAAATAGCCATTTATATGAGGGCCCATGGATCGGAATTAGTTATCAATCATTATACAGTGGATTATGATTTACATTGTAAGATGAACCACTAACATAAATTTCATTTTTAGTTTACTGAATGCTCATTGTTTGAGAGTTCATTTTTAACGTATTGGATATTGATGTTTAAGTACATTACTTAAAAATGAACTTTCAATACATTAAAAATGAACATACAGTATACTAAAAAAACATTTATCGATGATTCACAATATAATTTGTCATTCGTTATTCTCCGTAAGGAATTTTTACCAACAAAAATCAAAATAAAATATTTCTCATAAAACTACAGTCCACGTGAGCCAAAGATAAAATAAGGTCAGACGTGTAATAGTCCACAGTGAAGTATTGATGTGTCAATTGACCATGTAAAAATTTACTCAATTTAGCCCAATAAGTAACATAGAGCTAAAATAAGTAAAATTGTGCATAGTTAAGGAACCATTTTGTGTAAATTAATAATCAATGACCATTAAGAATTATGACATAAATGATGATCATTTTGAGTAATAACTCAAATAAATTTATACATATAAAAAAATTATACTTCTAATAATCCAAATTTTAGATTTTCAACCAATTTCTAAATTTAAATAAAGGATATGGTTTATAAAGTACATACTATGATCAAAGTATTAGATAGTTGTTTGAAAACATGGAGTTCTTGATAATTAATCAACCTAAGTAGCATTTGAGTTGTGAATTTGATGCATCAACAACCTAAGTCTTCGTTATTAATTATAAAGTGGAAAAGTCATTCAAGATTTCAAATGTTTGAATCCAAGATCGATTTGAACATAAAGAAAAATAATAATAATAATGTCCACACTTCCTGATTTGATTTTGATTCTTCACCCTTCAAAAGCTGTTGACTTTTTTTCTCTTCTAATTTCTAAATTTTGGGGTAGTGACGTGGAACACGTGAAAGACAAAAATGAACTTTTGGTGAATATATTTAGACAGATGATTATGATAATTAATTAATTCCCACAGGTAAAAAGAAAAAAGAAAAAATCGTTGCATTGATGATCAAACTGAAGCAACTACCAAATTGTCAACTAAATCATTAAATTTGACTTGTCTATTTACACGTTTCAAAACGTTGTGTTCAACTATGACAGTTGATTTAGAATTCTCGTTGTCATGTTCAATTGGACAACTCAAACAATTTTTTTTATGCAAAATATGTACAGTGTGTTTGACCAAATTCATATACAAAGTTGTCTTTAAACTCATAATTAAGCAAAGATCTATCTTTAATTAACAGATTATGCACATATTAAAAATATATTATATATTAACTAAATGTATATAATGTGTTAACAAAAAGTACATAATCTGGACCAAATTTCATAATATGCGCACAGTGGACACAAGTGTTATCAACTCTATCTTTGGCTCTAAATCCATATGCATGATATTCACCATTGTATTTTTCAATTTATTATTATTATTTTTATTTTTTAAGTACGATATTACTACTAAATAGCAAATTGAAAATTACTATTCAAATTGTTTTTTACTAACATTTTCTTTTTGCCAAATATTTTGACATAAAACAAGTATCTATTTATGTTTATTAACTAATTTTAAATTGATTAATCTTATCACTAATTAGATTATTAAACCACATCAAATGATATAAAAAAAAATTAAAAGAAAAAATCGATAGCATTGTCCATATATAATAGTTAATTCCACGAATAAACCTTTGACTATTTTTTTTTTTTGAATACTATTGACCCTATTACATGTAGTATCTGTCCATATACTTTGTCCAAACCTACTGAAGCCCACTGAGACTCGAACCCATGACCTCCCACTTGGGAGAATCACTTCATGCCGCTTGACCACAAGGCCTTTGGCATGTTTTTTAGTTTTCACCAACAATGACTTTCAATTCAACCCGGTTTTTTTTTTTTTTGGGTACACTACAAGAAATCTTTCATTTCCCGACGAAAATTTTAGCGACGCTCTAGAAAACGTCGCTAAAGATAATAATTTGCGACGTTATATTAAATAACGTCACTATATATTTTGGTAGAGACAATAAATTTCTTTTGTCATATTTGCTGACGAAATATAATTTTTTTGTCGGTAAAGATATAGAATCAATGACGTTTTATTATAAACATCTNATAGAATCAATGACGTTTTATTATAAACATCTCTAAATGTTTTATTTTAAGAATCAATTGTAGCCTAAAACGTCAGGAAAAGTGAAAAAATTTGGCGGGAATCTTTTTATCATTTAGCGCCTGAAACAATCATTTAGAAATAAAAAAAACATTCTAAAAATCTTCAATCACACAATGTACAATCCTCAACTTCACCTCTCTACACTACCATAGCAGTAGTACGTCAGTACAATCTTCATCAACACCGATCCGTGACACCATCGCCATTTCCACTGCAATAAGATTTCTGTAGTTTTCGCAGCGGCACCGCACTATAGAAGGAAGAAAGGTGACACTAAAGATCATCCTCTAAGCTAGTGGTTCACTAATTTCTTCTTGCCAGTAAGGTTAGTTGTTTAGAATGGATTAGATCCTTTTAATTTTGATAATTACATGTGTATTTTGTTGTTCTCATAGATTAAAGAGGCCTAAAAATCTACATCTCTGATCTGGTTTTCCCCTCATCTCACTACCCTGCAGTATAATAAAATTCTCTACTTCTAATTTCACTATTTTTCCCTCATATCACTATTTGCCCTCATCTCATCACTATTTTCTCTGCCTTCATCTCTGCAAAACCACAGTGGAAGTCTTCCAAAGTACCCAAGCTTACAAGAGAAGATTCATGTCCAGGTAGATACAAACCCTAATCAACTAATCTCCACCCAAGCATCCATATATAAACTCTATTTTTTTTGTATCATTTGGGTGATTTTTTGCTCTCATTAGTTAGAATATGATAGCTTTCTCTGTAGTTTTTTTTTTTTTTTTTTTTTAAAANTATTAGAGGCTTGGTTGTTTTAATAATGTTGATGGGCATTGACTATTTTTTTAGCTGAGGTTTTATTTGTAGATACACTTTGTTGCTTCTTTCTTCTTCTACGAAATTCTGTGGTTGCTTTCTTTTCTTCATAATTTTGTTGCTTCTTTCTAATTCCTGCTGCTTTGTCAAAACTTTGCTGTCATTTCTTCTTTTCATATGTTTTGAACTTTTCTCAAAACTTTGTTACTACTTCTTCGTAATCTTTGCTCAATCTCTGAAGATATACAAAGCACATTAGAACTGTGAAGTGGGAATAAAATACAGCTACAACCAATTTCATCTAAAAGAAAAGTAAAAAGACAACAATAGTTACTTATCGAGTTGTTCAATCTCTGATTTTCCAGTGAATAATGGTTCTCTGGATAACAATTCAGCCATATATAATGCAATCCAATGACCACATGTCAATTGCTGTTGAATATTGTTTGGCTCCCAATAGCAGTTCTGGTGCCCTGCAAGCAAATGAACTCTTCAATGTCCAATATCCATTAGATTTTATATACAAAAATCAAGGAGACATGAGCCTTATATATATATATATATATATATATATATATATATATATATATATATATATATATATATATATATATATATATATATATATATATATATATATATATATATATATATATATATATAGTTTTGTTATTTAATAATTATGTCGAGTTGATATGAAAAAATTATGGATATAGCTATTTGCAATTAAAATAAGAATTGATATTTAAAAAAAAAAAGGTAATTAGTTAGTATTTGAGTTCCTGAAGCGGATTTGAATTCAAAAGTTAGTGATATTAAAGAGTGGCTGATTTGAAAATGAAGTTTCAACAATATGAAGAACTACTGCATTAGCACTAGAGAGATCTAACCAAAACTGGTATGTGAATATATATTTAGTAATTACATGTCTTAAATTATACTTAATAATTAATGAGTTGAATTTTTAACAATACTAATACCTTGTACTGTCTTCTAAGAATTAATTCAATGGATGAAATTTTTGTGAATTACAAGGTAAAGTACTTTGCTAAAACTAAGGAGTGATATCAAGTTTATGCTTTTAGATAAAATGAGTTTTAAACTTTCTTAGTGTTTTTTCTCTACTTCATTCATCTGCTTTTCTAATTTTGTTTGTTTCCCGGCCCCCTCATGCAAAATAATTGTTGGTCAGCTTACTGGGAGGATCTGCTTCTGTCCATAACATACATTTGCTCTGCTATCTATAACTCGCATAAAACATTGTGGCATTACAGGATTAGAGTGTTAGTTCACACTTCTCATCATATAATCACCCAAAACCTCTAGAAAACACACAAAGCTTAACCTTGTTTCTCTCTCACGCATATGCTCTCAAAGCTCAACTTATATGGTGGTTATCGATTATGAAAGAATGCCCTGTCCAAAATAGTTGAGCAACAAATCTATAATTCCTAATGCAAAATGTAGATTCTTTTGCCTCAAGCCTGTTCATTCCCTTTTAATTTCTTGCTTCCTTTTTTTTAAATGATTGTTTTACTTTGATAGTACCTCATCTATTCTGTTACTTGACAGGAGATAGCATCGTGTCCCATGTTCTGTTTGTATGCAGGTGAGTTTGAACTAAATGCAGGCAGCTAGCTCTATAAGCAAAAAATGATTTGATGATAGTTTAGAGAGTACTTATGGAACAACTAACAGAGCTTTATGGCTCATTGATTTTTATTTTTTATTTTTATAAAGAAAATGAACTGGTAAAAGAGCCTTTCTAGAGTTAATACTAATGAATATGTATTGTTAGAGTAAGTATATTTTTTCTATATTTCAATATGACTTTTTAATTTATATACTCTTCAAATTTTTGCAGAGAAACCAATTGTTCATCAGGCATGTCTTAAATTTTTTCCGAAGAAGGTACACAAAACATTAGTTTATTGCCACTTTAGAGTAGTTCTGTCATATTTAAGATGGTATTTTATTTTTAATTCATTTGTATTGTATTGTATTGTAATCTGTGCTTTTGTTTCATGAGTTCTGGACAAAATGTTGAAGAGCTGAATATCTCTAAGGCATGAAAAATGCTTTTGCTACTGCTATAGCTGAGGCAGTTGAAGATAAGGAGCTTGCTGTTTTTTTTTTTTTTTTTANATTTTTTTTTCTATCAACATTGTTTATGGTGAAATATATTTCATTTATGCTGCAATGTACCAATATGATTCTCTCTCTTTGTTTCATTGTCAAGGTAATTTTGGTGTTTAAACTGCATTTGTTCTACCATTTCTTCCACTGTCTACTGATTTGTTGCCTACACAAAGTTCCTTTCGATGGTATTCTTATATTTTTATGTGGTTTGCTTTAAGTTTTATTACTTGATTTTTGTTTGATCACAATTATGGTGTTCTTGTTTCTTAGGAAATTAAAATTATGAATTTGAACTACAAGGGGCATACATTTGAAGGTATAGCCAAAGTTTAGAATTTTAATTTTCATTTCTTTGTTATATAAATATTGGTTTTGGGAGTATAGTGCTGGAATGGAATTGGATTATGTGCTACAAGCAAGTTAGGTTAGAAATTAAATATAATCACAACAAAGTATAAAAGCGATGTAAATTAACTGTTTGAATTGAATATATAGTTTTGAATAATTTATTACTTATGCTTGAAAATTATTTATGTTTTTTAGTGGCAGGGAATTATTGCATTCCTAGATGCACTCATCAAATCAGACCTTGCCAAGACAAAGGAGTTCCAAAGTGTCAACCTCAATAGTTTTGATGAAATTGTATATATTCCCATGTCTAGTATGGTCTTATTTAAGAATCATTTGTATCACATTATATCCTTGTAATTCAATATTATACTATGAAAAATAATCTTCTATTCTGAACATTTAATTGATGCTAAAATATTTTATTTTCAATTACATAAAACTGTTGTGTAAACTTTTTTATACACAAGTATATGTAAATATCATCAATTATTAAAAAAATTACAAATATCTGCAAATATAAAATTTTTGCGATGACAACGAATACGGAAAAACGTCCGTAAATGTCTTTTTATTGAAAATTATTATTTTGTCATCAATTAATTTTTTTAATGACAACATAATAATGTACACATTTGTCAATAAATTTTATTTTATTGACACATTTCATTTTTCGTCACCAATTAAATTTATTCATGACAAACATAATTGTATGTAAAACGTCAGTAAAAACACATTTGCTGACGGAATATTTTACTTCGTCGCAAACTATTACCGACGTTTTTTAATATTTCGTTTCAAAAAGTATGTATTCCATGACATTGTTAAGACCATGAAAAAACGTCAGTAATTGTAATATTTTGTGACGAAAAATTAAGTTCGTCAGTAATACCTTTCCATACGCCGCTAACCCGACGGTCCGGGTGACGTTTTTATTTCGTCAGTAAAGACATTTGGCGACGTATTTTTATTTTTACCGACATTTAAAAAGCGTCACTAAATGTTAACATTTTTGTAGTGGTAAATCAACCAGGTCTTTCTCTGTCTGTTAATTCGATTTTTTTTGGTAAATTCACCGGGTCTTTCTCTATCCGTTTAACGGTCCGGGTCCACCATTGTTCGCTCCGGGAGGCAGGGGAGCTGGCCCAGGAGGAATCATCACTTCTGTGAATCGAATCCGGATTCTCCCGAAATTCTTCCCATAAAGAGAGCTCACTTGCCAATTAAACTACCCCATTAGGTTACCATAATCGATTCTTAAACTATCAAATTTGTTTGAAATTTAGTCATTTATTAAGAAATATGTTTGTGAGGCATTAAATATGATGGTAAAAGTGTAAATTTTCTTTCCTTTGTTTTTTTCCCTCTGCATTATCATTTATGTAAAAGGGCAAAAACATATCATTCGATCAAGAGCATACTTTTTAAAGGATTGCAATGATTTTATAGATATTAAATGATCTATAATATACTATAGATAATAAAATATCACAACAATGAATTTATACNTTTTTTTTCTATCAACATTGTTTATGGTGAAATATATTTCATTTATGCTGCAATGTACCAATATGATTCTCTCTCTTTGTTTCATTTGTTCTATCGTTTTTGGTTTTCAAATTTCATTTATTTTTCCAGTCAAGGTAATTTTGGTGTTTAAACTGCATTTGTTCTACCATTTCTTCCACTGTCTACTGATTTGTTGCCTACACAAAGTTCCTTTCGATGGTATTCTTATATTTTTATGTGGTTTGCTTTAAGTTTTATTACTTGATTTTTGTTTGATCACAATTATGGTGTTCTTGTTTCTTAGGAAATTAAAATTATGAATTTGAACTACAAGGGGCATACATTTGAAGGTATAGCCAAAGTTTAGAATTTTAATTTTCATTTCTTTGTTATATAAATATTGGTTTTGGGAGTATAGTGCTGGAATGGAATTGGATTATGTGCTACAAGCAAGTTAGGTTAGAAATTAAATATAATCACAACAAAGTATAAAAGCGATGTAAATTAACTGTTTGAATTGAATATATAGTTTTGAATAATTTATTACTTATGCTTGAAAATTATTTATGTTTTTTAGTGGCAGGGAATTATTGCATTCCTAGATGCACTCATCAAATCAGACCTTGCCAAGACAAAGGAGTTCCAAAGTGTCAACCTCAATAGTTTTGATGAAATTGTATATATTCCCATGTCTAGTATGGTCTTATTTAAGAATCATTTGTATCACATTATATCCTTGTAATTCAATATTATACTATGAAAAATAATCTTCTATTCTGAACATTTAATTGATGCTAAAATATTTTATTTTCAATTACATAAAACTGTTGTGTAAACTTTTTTATACACAAGTATATGTAAATATCATCAATTATTAAAAAAATTACAAATATCTGCAAATATAAAATTTTTGCGATGACAACGAATACGGAAAAACGTCCGTAAATGTCTTTTTATTGAAAATTATTATTTTGTCATCAATTAATTTTTTTAATGACAACATAATAATGTACACATTTGTCAATAAATTTTATTTTATTGACACATTTCATTTTTCGTCACCAATTAAATTTATTCATGACAAACATAATTGTATGTAAAACGTCAGTAAAAACACATTTGCTGACGGAATATTTTACTTCGTCGCAAACTATTACCGACGTTTTTTAATATTTCGTTTCAAAAAGTATGTATTCCATGACATTGTTAAGACCATGAAAAAACGTCAGTAATTGTAATATTTTGTGACGAAAAATTAAGTTCGTCAGTAATACCTTTCCATACGCCGCTAACCCGACGGTCCGGGTGACGTTTTTATTTCGTCAGTAAAGACATTTGGCGACGTATTTTTATTTTTACCGACATTTAAAAAGCGTCACTAAATGTTAACATTTTTGTAGTGGTAAATCAACCAGGTCTTTCTCTGTCTGTTAATTCGATTTTTTTTGGTAAATTCACCGGGTCTTTCTCTATCCGTTTAACGGTCCGGGTCCACCATTGTTCGCTCCGGGAGGCAGGGGAGCTGGCCCAGGAGGAATCATCACTTCTGTGAATCGAATCCGGATTCTCCCGAAATTCTTCCCATAAAGAGAGCTCACTTGCCAATTAAACTACCCCATTAGGTTACCATAATCGATTCTTAAACTATCAAATTTGTTTGAAATTTAGTCATTTATTAAGAAATATGTTTGTGAGGCATTAAATATGATGGTAAAAGTGTAAATTTTCTTTCCTTTGTTTTTTTCCCTCTGCATTATCATTTATGTAAAAGGGCAAAAACATATCATTCGATCAAGAGCATACTTTTTAAAGGATTGCAATGATTTTATAGATATTAAATGATCTATAATATACTATAGATAATAAAATATCACAACAATGAATTTATACACAAGATAATGGTGAAGAAATGTGAAAATGGCTATATTTTACACTCCTACTCTCATAATTAACATATCCGATAATTGAACTGAAAATCAAGGATAAAAATTTAAAAATATTTGTAGTCAAGTTAGATTTACTTTCTAATTTATATTATACATTATATAGTAGTCGATGATTATTTTTTTGAATTAACTCTAGTATTTAAAGAGCAATTTTACATGTATTCTCATATTTTACTTCTTATATGATGATGTGACATGCTTTAATTGTTAAGGGGGTCATGCTTTTTATCCGTTTTTTTTTCTTTAATAAAAGTTAAACACTTAATGAGAGTAAAATTTGAAATAGATTTTTAAAGTCTAAGTAGTATTTTTGAATATTAAAAGGACACACAACTATTCTACGTATGCATTTAATTAGAAAAGACGTACCGTACATATGAATGGAAGATGAGGTAGGTTTACTCTGATGAGGTAGGTTTATATAATAATAATAATAATAATAATAATAATAATATGCCAAGAGATAGAGATAAAGATGAAAATTATTGAAATTCAAATTTAAATTTGAATTTATTACGAAAAATATGACAACATACGGCGTATAGTTTATCATTAAATTATGATTATACATGTTAACCAAGTACGACAGGTCTTGGAGTAATGTTCATCATGACGTTCACAATGATTTGTGTCTTTTATCCCCAAAAATCCCAAAATAAATTATTCAGTACCTAATTTTTAAAACGTATAATAAGGGTTAAAATGAGAATATGGTTATTTTGGAAAAAGTGATAATTATCACAATTATCCATCAGAATTCATTAATAAAAAAAATTATTACGAGATTAATTTTATTATTATTAATAAAAAATAACTTTACTCTTAAAAATTTTTAATAATTATAAAATTATCACGTGTTATTTTTACTAAAACTTTCGATCTTTGATGAACTCATATATACGGCTGAGATCAATCATCACTTTTGACATTAGAACCGTGCTCTCATTTGATAATGTTTATAATATATATATATATATATATATATATATATATATATATATATATAAGAAATAGACAATTCCTCTAAAATTTATAAAACAAGATGCTGAAAGACGTGATAGGGTTGTTGGTAGAGACCAAATAAAATGCTTTTTTTTTTTTTTTTTTGGAAAATGTTACTATCTCTCATCATATATGATTATATCATTTGACTAGATTATTAGATAAGAGATCTTTGAAATGATGTTCTGAAAACCAAACAACTAATTTTAACAGGCAAAAACTTGTGTAAGACGGATTAGGTTAAGATGAAATGTAATACTTATATATTAGCAAATGCAATATTAAATTAGGAATAAAGTGTTACATTGCACATTGATCGGACCCGCATCACACAACTGTAATTCATTTTAACATGCTTTAAATTTGTAAGAGTTAATTTCATTGTTGGTCTTAAATTTATAGGTGCAACAAATTTTTAGTCCTTTTTTTTTTTTTTTCAAAACATCTCTATTCAGTCTTAGTATTATTGTGACATGATCATTTTTGTCACCCATTCATAAAATAAGATCGAAATCTACTTAGAGTGTGTTTGGTTGACATGTTTAGCTATCATGAATGAGTATCAAAGTCATTGTTATTGTTTGGTTGACAAGTTTTTAGAACACTACTATAGGTGTTGATTACCTCATTAATTGCAAAACACATTCCCTAATAAAATAAGGGTTTCATTTCCCTTCTTCTTCCTCTTCCCCAACTATTAATAATCATTCTTATTCCACCCTAGTACCAAACATGCAAAATACTTTCACCAAAACTCATTAACATTACCATTATCATTACAAAGTATTTGATACACATTATGATTCTGATTTCCATGTGCGAACCAAACACACCTATATATTTAATAATATTAATTTCAACGATCTTGTTTACGAATGACTAAAAAAAAAGAAGTCATACCACAATAATACTATGAATAAATGGAATGTTTTGATTAAGAAAAACTAAAATTGAACCGCAACTACAAATCTATGGCAACAAACAGAATTAAACTCAATTTATAACCACAGGTAAGGGAAATTAAGTCGGTAGTATTGCATTAAAAGATAAAAAATTTAAGGCAAAAACTTGTGTGAGACCGTCTCATGGTGAGACGGGTCGGGTCAAGATGCAAATGTAACACTTATATGCACAAATGTCATACTTATATGCTCAAATGTAATACTAATTAGGAATAAAATTTTTGTTACTTATAAGGGTAAATGTAACACTTATATGCACAAATGTAACACTTTTAAGGGAAAATACAATACTTTTACATTTTGATTTAAAAGTATTACATTTTTCCTCAAAAGTATTATATTTGCCCTTATAAGTAAGGGGCACTTGTCAACATTACTTATTATGAAAAATGTATTACTTTTTCTCTTATAAGTAACAAAAATTGTATTTTTGATTAGTGTTATATTTGAGCATATAAGTAAGACATTTGCACATATAAGTATGACATTTACATGGTGCTTTGACCCGACCGGACCCGTCTCACGAATAAGGATCCGTGAGATGGTCTCACACAAGTGTGACCCAAAATTTAATTATTGTTGAAGATATAAAAACTTTCCATTTTAATTGGGAAAAAGAATGCGGTTAAAATGGGAAGTATCCCAATATCCCATAGTAAAATTTTATTATGCGTAATGGACAAAATTTTGTGGGTACACATGCACAAGGCTGGTAATAATGCATGTGTAAACGGTGTAGCGAGAAAACAAAGTTAGTGTCATGTCTTGTAGGGGGAAAGAAAAGATGGGATATACAGTGTATTGATTTGTTAATTATAATTTTAAATTTTTACGTAATTATGGTCTATTAATTGTTTTAATTTGAGATAATCAATTATAAATAAAGTAATTAATTTATTTTTTTATGATATTTTATTAACTATGATCACAATACAGATGGTTTTACTCCAAAATATAACGATAATATATATTTTTTGTAAATCAAAGAAAGAGGTGAGTGGGGTGAATTTTCCTTTTTTTTTTTTTTTTTTTTTTGAGAATAAATTTTCCCATTTGTTTGGTGACATAAACATGTGGATTGTGATTGCGATTGCGTACCACTATGCTTTAATTCCCTGTACGTCAAAAGTGGCTGTACAATACATGCTTAACTACCAGGTTAGATGAGTGTAAACATATTAAAACATGTCTGCTTGCCAGCTCAGCTAAAAAGCGAAAGATATTTTCTAGCCTGGCCCCACACACTTCCTTCTCTTCCTAAACCTACTCTAATTATCAACGAAAAACATACGGAGTATATATTAAACTATGGGTAATATTTTTCCGTAAAAATATACGGAGTAATATTTATTGATATATAAAAAGTACTACGAAGTATTTTTTTTTCAAATATTATATATTTAAAATCTGTCTTATTTAAGACAACTTTACATAAGTTTATGTGATTTTTAAGTACAAAGTATTTAATTAATTAAAGAATTACCATATGAAATATATCACGTAAAATAAAATTTGTACTGCATGAAAGAGATTTATTGTTTTTTTTTTCTTTTGCTACCGACTAAGCTACTACATGTATAATTTATTTATTTGTTTATTTTTAAATGACAAGTTTAAATATATAAAATAACATAATTATTAAATAATGAAATCAAATAACTTACGAATCACGTCTAAATGATACGAGATTCGGTTTGTATCGGAAATCTGGATGAACATTGAATACATGGGACTGCATCTTAATCAACATGTCAAAATATAAATAAAAAATTATTTTTAGAAACAAAATAGGATATGGTACCACGCTATAAAATCTCGTAATTATTTGTAATTACCTATTAAGATTGATAAATTATATCGTGGACCACGGTCTACTTTGTATTATATACGATGGTCAAAAAATAACATTTAGATTTTGTATATGTAATTGGCACATTTTGTACCTGAAGGTTGCAGTTGATAGTTTCTGTACAAGTAGCTATCATATTACGTGTCAGCAATTATTAAGTTATTTGTTCACTTGTACATAAACTCTTAACGATAGGTACAAAATGTGTTAACTAAAGGTATAAAATTTTTATGTCATGATTCACAATACAATATGAATAATGGTCCATGATATAACAATTGATTAAGATTTGAGTCATGGGGGTTAATCTCATCCCATAAATATATGAGTGCTGGTATAATATATAAATTTTTTGTTTGTGTTTTTTAAATTGATTTTTCTTATACCGATAATGATCTATAACAATTATTATTAGTCACATAACTAATTTATTAATAGATATTTTTAAATGCTCACAATGGGCCAATCGAATACTCCACATAGTACAAGTTGTGACTTATATGTGTTGCATGCACTGCATATAGTACCTTCATTATTATTGAGTAATATACACAATTATACATTGGCTTATCTTGTTTTGTTTTGGAGTGCTTGAAATTATTCTATCAATATATGCAAATTATATTATGCATCTATTGAGTGCATGGTTCAAATCTTATGAATCAACAAAGAAAACAATATCTAAAATTATTATTGTTGTGATCACTAATATATAAGTATTTGAAAACATGAAGATCAATTAAGATAAATCTCACAATTTACTTTTCTCACGTGTCTTTAAAGCATGAGCAATGAGAGAACCTTAAGTTTGGTGTTCAAAGTTAGCAATGAGCAATGAGCCAAGTATTTTGTAGACGACATGTAGTGATTCTCCCATATGGAAGGTCATGAGATTGAGTTTCAGTGGAGATGTTGTTAACTCTTTGTACTTGAGAAAGCAATCTGTAAAACAGATAAGATCTTTGATTAATGAGTCGAATATTTGACATCATTAACAAAGTTTGATTTAATTGATAAGAAAAGTTTATAATATTTGAGGGTGTACACCTAATAAATTTATTTTTTAAAATAGTTTTTATTGACAAAAAGACGTAACCAACCTAACTGGAGTTGTTGATAATTATTTTAAGTTTAACCGCTTTAATCTTACTATTGGGAGAGGTTTTGGGAGAAAAAACAGTAATTGATGAGTCTGCGCCTTTTTGATCTCAGCAGCAAAAAAAAAAAAAAAAAGGAAAAGAAAAAAGAAAAGAAAAGAAGAAGCAATCAATTAAATGGTCTGGGCCTTTCGAAAGCTCCCATAATCGAAGAAGGGGAAATTGCGTATGGGGATGGGGGCTAGCATGGAGTGACAAACACTTGAACCCTCCCATAGTTATCTCATTTTCTTCAAAAAGGAAAAGAGTCTTTAATTTGGTCGATTCGGTCTGGTTTTCAATTCGGGCGAAATGGAAATGGAGGAGAGTACTCATCCCAACTCCGACGGGGTTAGGGGGAAGATCGTTCCCTGCGATTTCTGTAACGACCAGCCGGCGGTGCTCTACTGCCGAGCCGACGCCGCCAAGCTCTGCCTCTTCTGCGACCAGCACGTGCACGCCGCCAACGCGCTGTCGCGGAAGCATCTCCGCTCGCAGATCTGCGATAATTGCGGCGCCGAGCCGGTGGCCGTGCGCTGTTCCTCCGAGAATCTCGTGCTCTGTCAGGAATGCGATTGGGACGCCCACGCTAGCTGCGCCGTCTCCGCCGCGCACGATCGGAGCCCCGTCGAGGCCTTCTCCGGCTGCCCGCTCGCCGCCGAGCTCGCGGGAATTTGGGGGTTGGAAATTGAGGAAAAGAAGTCGGGTCGGTTGTCGGGTCAGAATCCGAGCTGGACCGGGTTACTGGACCCTTGGATGCCCAAAGAAATCTCCAATTCAGTTCTGTTACAAGATTTAATGGTCCCTAGTGACAATAACCCGGTGGTGTATTCCAATCCGGACGGCGGCTGTGGGCCCAGCAAGAAGCAGCAGAGCCCCGGGAGCTGCGGGAAGAACAAACCGGTGATACTGAAACAACTGGTGGAGCTTTTTAAGCGGGAGGCGGTGGACGGCGGAGGAGGCGGAGGAGAGGATATTGTGCCGAGAACGCCGAATGGGGGGAGTGGGTGGCAGGGGAATGTGGCGGAAGGCGGCGATGGGGCTGTGGCGGCGCTAAATCAGCATTTCCAATCAGAACAACAACAACAACAACCTCAAAATGTGCCCTTTACTTCCTTGCTTATGATGCAGGCTCCCATGAAGGAAGATGATCGGATGGTTGAAGGGAACATGTTGTGGAACAACGCCTCTCGTGATCGCAGTCCTCAGGTTTTCTTTCTTAGCTCCTTTTAACTCATGGGGATTTAATTTTATATTGTTAGCATTCTTGCAATCTTATTGTTTGGCGAAGGCCTGAAGGGTCAAGTCTAGCACCGGCTACTAGCGGGACTGTTAGGCGAAGGAGGGCCAAGTCTAACACCGGGTGACTAGTGGGATTGTTAGGGGGAGGAGGCCTGAAGGGACAAGTCTAGCACCAGGTGACTAGCGGGATTGTTAGGCGAAGGAGGGCCAAGTCTAACACCTGGTGACTAGCCGGATTGTTAGGCGGAGGAGGCCTGAAGGGCCTAGTCTAGCATCAGGTGACTAGTGGGATTGTTAGGCGAAGGAGTGCCAAGTCTAGCACCGGGTGACTAACAGGATTGTTAGGCGAAGGAGGGTCGAGTCTAATACCGGGTGACTAGCTGGATAGGCGGAGGAGGCCTGAAGGGCCAAGTCTAGCACGGGGTGACTAGCGGGATTGTTAGGTGGAGGAGGCTTGAAGGGCCAAGTCTGGCCCCTTGAAAAATGTGGAGCACCTAAAATACACATGTATAACTTGTATATTGGCTATTAGCTATAGTTTTTTGGTGTAGGGGGAAGGGCTTGATCCTAACACTTTCTAAGTTTCTAGAATATATTGAAACATGTTAGCAAAAAATTTGATGTCTTTAAGGTTGTGAGGTTGAGCATATCCACCAAAGCTCCTGGTAATCTGTGTAGGTTCAATTTACAGTAGAGTGGGGGAGAAGAGGAAAATGATATATCCATATAGTTTTATCCATTTAGGTGCTACTGCTATTTGATCAGCTCTTCGAGACTTCGAATTAATGTTTAGTTTTCCATATTTCTGTCAGTAGATGCTGTAGATTTTTTGATGAAGAGTGAAGATCCATGACAATGGAAACAAAGGAAAAACGACTTTTTTTGGGGGTAGTTTTGTACTGATTGGGATTGGGATGTCATGTTTATACCACATTGCGGTGTTTCTGACTTTGCATAGTCTTGTCCAATTGGCTTAACGTGGTTGATGAAAGTTACGGAATCAAGTCTAATTGTTGGAAGTCACTTTTGTGATTATGGTGGATGTTCTTTATGGGTATATAGTGCCTTATTTTGCAAGGATTCCCCTGAAGCCTTTTTTTAATCACTAAGATGCAGTGAGCAGTGATGGAAAAAAGTTAGTGAAGCTAAGTGAAGTGTCTTCTTCACTCTCACAAAGCCTTTTTCTTTTATAGGTTTTCAAGAGGAAGTGGGGTGGGCGTTTTTACACTTTAATTTGATATGCAATGTAATAAACAAATGGCTTAAGAAAACACAAAGGGACCCGACTCTCCACCCTTTTATTTCTGTTTGTGCTTTGTTCCACCTTTTGCTTGCTCCAATAATATTCTCTGGAATTTGATTGATTGATTGCATCCTCTGACAAACTTATTTGCCGCTTTTGTAGATATGGGATTTTAACCTCGGGCAGTTGAGGGACCATGATGAATCTAGCCCGATAGAAGTGGGCTATGGTGCGAATGACATGGCGTATATGATGAAAAGCTATAGTGAACTCCTAAAAGAAGCATCCTTGGCAAACTCGAAAGGATCAGAACTCTCTCGAATGAACTTCTCAGTCACTCATGAGGACCTAACAGCTTTCGGTGTAAGTCTTTTCATGTTCGTTATCTTCCCCCCAAATGAAATTGTAGTGCATCAAATCCCCAATGCTTTAGGTTGAAATGATGAGAAATACTGTACAGGAGCACGCACAATTAACTGTCTATATAGTCGTTAAGATTGATCAATTAATCTAGCAAAATGAATGTTTCCATAGGTTTTATCATAGTATTTAATGTTTTGAATACTTGGGCGGTAGCATCTTGTCTTCGAGGTGTCAAGTGTTGCTGTTGGGCGGCGGCTCGAAGAGCCAAGTCCACCATTCTGCCATCGAAACGTAGTGCTGATTGCTACGCAAGTATAAGAAAATGAAGTTGCGCTTTCGCTACTACTAACTATAACTTTCGGTGTAGTGGTAAGCGCTTGATCTGACAGTTGCGTTTTTGTGGCGTGCAGAACATTTCTAATAACCCAACAGCGAGCCAGGGGCCAGCTACATCGGAGAGCAACAATTTACCAAGATTACAGCCTCCTTTGGTTTCGGGTTACTGTAAACCAAAATGCCACTCAAAAGACATCCATTTTATGGACCAGACAATCTTAGTGGACAGCGAAAGCGCAACACCTTCAATGACAAAAGCTGATATCGAGCTGCTCGCAAAAAACAGAGGAAATGCAATGCTACGGTACAAGGAGAAAAAGAAGACAAGGAGGTAGATATTACCTAATCTTTTCCCTTTCAACATCTTTACTTTTTTCTTATTCCTGACACCCTCCTTTACAAGAACTCGTCCACTGCCATATCTAAGCATGTTAGTTACTATTGTTGTAGATATGACAAACACATCCGATACGAATCAAGAAAAGCGAGAGCTGATACCAGGAAGCGGGTCAAGGGTCGATTTGTGAAGGCTGCTGATGCTCCAGATGGATATTGATTCGTCTTTATGTACTCGATCACTCGTCTTAAATCTTGTAATCCTTTTCGATGTTTCGTCTCTGTGTGTAAATATTTCTTTACTGCTGTCTGCTTATAATTGTAATCTTTTGTAGGCTCTTATATCATACCAATTATTATTATTATTATTATATAACTCCCCATGTGCTCTTCCTTGTGTCCTTTGTGTTATTTTTCCTAGTGGCTTTCTGGCCTGCTAAATCACACAAGCTTGCTCTAATCATTCATTGTCAGCTGTTGTAGAGCTTGCCTGCAGCTTCTCTTACCATGATGGGAAGTATGAAGAGGGAAACCGCGCCCACTCAACTAGGTTGAACAATCATGGTATGATCTAACAATTAACTCTTTTTTTTTGGAGTACTGAGGGAAACGTCAGGCCACCACTCGAGAGTGTGCACTGTCTTGTGACCTTACTTTACAGAGGACCACAAGGTGAGTTCAGCTCCAAGTGAAAATGATCTATTGACCTTCTTAGTTTGAGTTGGTCAGTTATGGACAACTATGTTAATTTGGTGTGTATCGGATAAATCTTGTCTTGTGATTTTAGCCGGCAATAGAACACAAGGATGTAAACCAACTTAACTGTCCATAGCTGACTTGCTCAAATGAAAAAGGTTAATAGGTCGTCCTCACTAAAAGTTTTTGGAATCTTGTAATTAGCAAATTATTTGATTGGGGTCGTCCCTACCCTCTAACTTTGTTGTATTGGCACATGAGTTAAAGCTCAAATTTTGGCATTTGGAAATCAGTCATTGATGATACATTTTCAATTTGGTATCGGTGTTGAGTTTGAAGTTTTGTGAACATGTGTTGGGGAGTGATCCTTAAATTGTGATTGGTTGAAAATATTGAAGTAGCATTAGTTTGATTGATGAGTCTTAACTTTAAGGTTTTGAGGTGTTTAGTGTCATCAAAGCACCACAACATTAATCATGTGAAACTCTTCTCCTTTCATGTGATTGCTTTGAAGTCTCATCAATGAAAGACTCACACCGCTCTCTCCATTCAATTCCTACCTCTATTATCTTCTTCAATTCAATTCCCCATAATCACACACAACGTAACATGGTTGTTCAAACCCAAATATCTGTGTTGAAACCATGAAAGACTTATCATTCTTCCTCCTCAAGAACTCCTTCGGAGCCAAGATGAGAAGAGGCTTCAGAAACTTCTGCAACGACGCCGCCTCCACCTCCACCCTCAACCAGCAACAAAGCTCCGACCCCCACCGCCGCTTCGATATGTCGTCGGAGGTCGCCGGCCGGCGGTCGCAGGCGGAGGAGAGCGAGATGGAGAGCCACCAACAACCCACCTTAGAGGAAATGCTGTTCCGGCTAGACATGGAGGAGAAAATGGCGGCGCGGCGGCGGAGAGAGAAACTCGACGACGACAACAACATCGTCAGACACCGCATGTCGTGCGTTAACAGCTCCGACATCCTCCGAACCGCCCGGAACGCGCTGAACCAGTACCCCCGGTTTTCCCTCGACGGGAAAGACGCCATGTACAGATCGTCGTTCCGTCACCGGGACGCCGGCGCCGGCGCCGGCGCAATTGAGAGAAGCCGGTATCTGCCGAGCAAGATCGGCGGGGAGAGGGTGATATGGTGTAAGCCCGGCGTGGTGGCTAAGCTTATGGGCCTGGACGCCTTGCCGGTGCCGCTGCGCTGCGCTAGGCGGCCTAACACGGAAACGACGACAACGAAAGTGAATGGTGGGGACTTGATAAGGAGGCAGAATCTGAGGAGGAGAGCTGAAATGGAAAGACATGAGAGAAGAGATACAGAGCTTATGAGTGGAAGTTCTTGTTCCACGGCTAAGGGTTACTGTGTTTTGAAGCCTGTGGCGAAGGAGGATGACGATGAAGTTGGAGGATGGCCGATTCGCGGCGGCTTTTTGTATAGCAAACACAATCTTGTTTAAGGATCTGATCCATGTTGGATATATATATGTTCTTAGTAAATGTTTGGAAAACATGAAAACAACATGCATGTTTTAAGTTAGGCTAATAGTGACTAGATTTGAATTTACGTTATGTATGTTTTTATATTTAAAGAATATGAATGAACAAATTTTTAACACTCAGAGACTCCAATCTTGTCTCTAAAAACCGTGAACAACCTTCGCCCAAGTGATTTCGTAAGCAAGTCAGCAACCTGTGCAGAGAAGGGTACATGTGCAACACATAACGACACACTCATGACCCGTTCGCAAGCAAATAAATAATTAAGTGCAAGGTGCTTTATTCGGGAGTGGAATACCGAATTTCTGCAAACATGCGTGGCACTAAGGTTATATGTAACCGACACAAAAGATTTTCGAACAAGGACTCCAAGTTCAAACAACAAATTTTGTAGGTGCCACAATACCTCGGCAGCAGAATTAACTAACACTCGTAACACAGGAGCGAGACACCAAACGTTGTTTTGAAGATTTCCGGGAAACAGCATTGGCACGCACCAAAATAAATTACATACGCAGTTGTAGACCATATATCCATTATCATTCACAATTTCACATCAACCCAGTCAGAATCATTCATGTTTAAATTTGACCAAGAGTTTTATAATTTCTGAGACCTTGTGTGCACGGCATCATATTACTCTAATTATTCAAAGCATGAATTAATTAATTAAAATCTTCTCGATTATTATTGAATATGGAATAAATAATTAAAACGCCCATAAGATTAATTGAACATCTATCTTAGTTTATTCACATTTTCTACAGCAGCCTTAATTTACCATAACCAATTACACCAACTAATTCAAAACATCAACCATTATTATATACATAACTCCTGTATAATAGTCCGCAAACTATACATGAGACATAAATCACACTAGAAAGACTTTATACAGTCAACTTAACATTTTGGTACGAGAAATATACTCCACCCACTCAACTACCCTTTAGGATAATTTATCTCATTTATACTCCATTCTAAAAATTTTCCAATCGTACCAAAAACATCAGAGAACTTGACTAGTCAAAGTATACTCTCAAGTCAGTCAACTCGAATGTTCTGCTATATTTCTAGCCCAATGAATATACTAATTAATGCACCGTTTTCATTGACTACAAACAAGGAAAAATTTTATGGAGTGATGAGGTTTGATTTGAGTTTATTATAATTATTAAACAAATATCAAACGAGCTCAACTCAGAGTTAAATATAAATACCGTAAACAAGTGGTTGTAGATCAGAAGAAGATTAATTATTTGTAGCAGTATTGGAGAATGATGGGGAGGTTTGGAGGCCTTGTCTTTGTGCTCCTTTGCTTAACTGCTATAACTGCAAGATCCAACACTGAAGGTACCAATTAACCAATTCAAATCTCACAAAAACTCTTCTTCTTGGTGTTTATATATGTATTTAATTTGGTGGTTTACATACATATATATATATATATATATATATATATGCATATATATATAGGGGACATTCTTAATGCATGGAAAGCTGTGTTGAAAGACCCCAATGGAGCGCTGAAAAGCTGGGATCCGACACTGGTCAATCCTTGTACATATTTTCATGTCACTTGCAATTTCGATAATAGTGTGACAAGACTGTAAGTATATATAAGGTTGTTGTGAATATATATTATTACTGTTGTCTTTTGTATTGGGTACAATTATGTATAATATATTTTGTTGTGTTAATGCTGACCACACTCGATATGACTTAAGTGACATATACTATCATACATGGTACCATACATAAAACAGCGGTGTTGTTTGTCACTATAAAAGTTCTGGTATACATATAATAGTATGTGACAATTCAATAACGAAATTTGAGATTTTTGTTGTCAATTAATTAAGGGATATTGAGAGTGCTGGGCTATCAGGACCTCTTATACCTCAGCTGGGAAACCTACCCAATCTCCAATACATGTAAGAATTTTTATTTATTTACTTTTTTTAAAAAATTTTACATATACTAGAATTAGTACATCAACACAGCCTCTTTAATTTCCTCATAAATCAATTAGATAATAAATTCATGTTATGAAAATATCGGGGTCCATTTTATGAATCAGGATGATAAATCTATTTAATTAAACTTGATGAATGAAGTTTTTATTTCGCATTTCTCACAGAGAATTATACAACAATAGCATCAGCGGAGCAATTCCAGTGGAATTAGGAAAGTTGAATAAGCTCGTGAGCTTGGATTTGTATATGAACAAACTCTCGGGTCCAATCCCATCGAGCCTTGGCAACTTAACATCTTTACGTTTTCTGTAAGTCAACGACGAGCTTTATCTCTTCTTGACTATAGTGATTTTATTCGTTTGATTCTCGATTTTTAATTTTACGCAGATATTGGTAATAATTGTTGCAGGAGATTGAACAATAACAAGTTGTCCGGAATTATACCCATCGAAGTCTTGGGTCTTATATCTTATGGCAATCTGCAGATAATGTTAGTTTTCCTTTTCTGTTTTAATTTTCTGGACTTTTAATCTACATAATAATAATAATAATAATAATAATAATAATAATAATAATAATAATAATATTATTATTATTATTATTATTATTATTATTATCATTATCATTATCATTATCATTATCATTATCATTATTACTACTACTACAGGAATGTTGCAGACAATCATTTGGCAGGTTCGGTCCACCACAAAAATAAGTCAGGTAATTTGTTACATCTAATTTTTTATCCACCTTAATTGAACTGATGAGATTTAATTCGCGATATAAATTCATAAAATGTCGAATATTCATAGTAAATATGAGTGAATTTGATCCGATATGATTTTGTGTGAGGGAACTTTAAATTTCTTTATAAAAGGTATTTATTCATAATTTATTTAGAAATGTTGCAATTGGTTATTGTTGTCTATTATGGAGTAGTACTTTAAAGATTTTACGGAGTAATTCTTATATGTTCATGAGTAGATTGGTCTCGTGCGAGACTTCTTTGTGTGAAATATATAACACTTGTAGTTTATATACTGCACACCTTTGGATAGTGTTTATCTGTGTGACAGTTGGTCTCGTGTGAGTGCTTATTCTAATTACAGTCGCATTTGGTTGTATAGGAATTATAAGGACGACAATAATCCAAGACGCAAAAGTACATTAGGTGGTGAAATGCTTGTCATGAAATGGGCAAATTATTCGCTGTCTTCATCATATCCTTGTTATGTTATATAATTGTGACGGACCATCAAGTAATTTGAATAAACAGTTTCAACAATAATGTATTTTGGTGATTTCATTTTGTATCAAATAATACTCCATAATCAAAGTATTTTTGTTTTGTTTGTTTTTACATTTGGAAAAGAAGAAGAAGAAAAAAAAACACTAATTATATAGACTACTATTTACCTTTTTAATATGTAAGAATATTTTAAATATTTTAGATAAAATGTAAGATTAATTTTCATTTTCCAATAACACGAGTGCTGGCACATTTGGGCAAGCCTCTTTTACAATCCAATTACATGTCTCAAGGGCTCGAGCACAAGCCCATACATAAGAATCAAATTTTGTTTTCCGGACCAACAAATTGAGGAAGTCCATGTATACAAGCTCAAAAAGTTAATATCATATATATACAAAAAGAAGGATTCAAGTAAAATCAGACTTCTAAATAAAAAGTGATGATCGATTTGATCTTTTTAATATCTGTATAGCTATGATTTGTCCTCACTTTTTACTGGAGGACCATGCTCTCATTTGAATATATATATATATATATGTATATATATATTTATTTATTTATTTATTGACCATGCCCCTTTTCTTCTTATTTTTTCAGTAATCCTCAATCGTTGATCTATCAAAATAGATGGATGAGATAAGTCTTTGCTTTTTTACTTGTGAGTATGTTCTCACATAAACTATATTATATAGGGGTGAGTTCAAATGAGACAAAAAGTGATGAGTAATACCAGTCGCCTATAATGATTCAGCAATGATTAAGAGTTTAAGTATAAAAAAAAAAAAATACAAAGTCAATTGTATCCATTATTTTTCAGCAACCATCAACTATTGATCTACCCAAATTCGCAAATAGATGGATTAGAGCACTCTTTTGACCTGGGAACGTGTTCTTACCTGAACTCTTCCTATACACACATACAGATATATTCTCTCTGTACCATTTTACATGTCACAATTACTATTTATTAATCAAATCAACTATTTCTTTTTTTTACTTATTTTATGTAATATTTTTAATTATTTTTAAATTTAAATTTTGTATATTTTAGATACTTTTAATATAATTTTTAAATATATAAACTTTATATGTTAATACTAAATTTAATATTATAAAGAATTGAATAAAAAAGAACTTGAATTAACTCTGGTTAATCCAGAGGATGTATATTACAATCTGTAATTTGAAGAAGTGAAGCGGGAAAATGTTGGGATCTTGGGCAACAGGTAGGTCACCATACATTATTCATACCAAAAGATCACTTTTGAATTTGACCATGCCACCATTGCATCCTTTTGTGATCCTCCATAATTACACTTCCTTTTCTCTTCTTTTTTTTCCTTCAAAAAATTGATCTCAAATTGATTTTTTTTTTACCACAATTGTCACCCTTAAAAATGAACTTAAAATTTGTTAGACACACACACATATATATATATATGGGTGCTGATACTCAATGGAAGATAATTATTAAGATGAATACGGACATAACGATGAATACAGACATAACGATGAATACAGACATAACGATGTAGAAAAAATGAGACTTGTCCTGGTCACTTGAGGTGAGCCAAAGAACTATAATGCACTCAATTTAGTGAATTTTGTTCTGTTTTCATAATTTCAGTACATTGATGTATTATTTATAGACTAGTTGGGATGACTTTTAGTTACAAAAAATCTCATATATGTATGTATTCAAAGACAACTGTTTAACATTTAGTGGTGACAGCGTGAAATATAGAAGACATGTAGTTGCAAATTTGCAATGAACTTCAATTCACGCATTCTCAAGGCTTAAAAGTAACTTGGTTGGACATCTTAAAGGAGATAAGTTAGACATGTCAAACCTTCATCGTAAATATACTGCACAACGAATATGAACTCTAAGTCTTGTTTCAAAGTTAACCTAGTATCCTATTACTAAAAGTATAGAAGATTGATAATATTAACCTAGGTTGATTAGGGTCTGTCTGGGTCAAAGTGAGTGTGTTGAATGCGTTGTCCGGATAAGTGGGGCAAGGAAACAGCTAGCTAGGGTTGAAGCACTCCATAGCGTCAATGGTCAAATATCCTTTATTTACTTCGTGTGGCAATTAAAGATTGCATAATTATATTGATGGTCCGGTCCGTATTGATATTTAATTTATGTCAAATGGAACAAGTCTTTTCATTTCTGGTAGTCCAACCTTTTCCATAATATAATCATGGGTTCTGGTAAAGCAAGGAAGAAGATTTGTGTAAAAATGGATTGAATTAGGGTAGTGCTTCTTTTCTTTTCTGCAACGTCAATTTTTCACATCTTTTAAGGAAAGAGGGATTGGCACTAGTGGGATTTAAAGTACCATCTTGGCTAATGGCTCATCATCATATACTACGTAGTATTATATATATGGTCTTGGATGGATCACATGGAGTGTTGAGTGAGCTGAGCTGATTGGATGGGGTTATGTTCAATCTATGAATTTAGTTGATTGAGAGAAATGGCATCTGATCTATTCTTTTTTTTTTTTTTTCTTATTAAGACTTCCACCGTCTCAAAAGACAGGTCTTCCATGACATCCAACTACGTTTTTTCTTTTCAAAAAGGTTGAATCTCAAAAAGGGTCTTCACGCCCTGACTCGACAGAGTATCTAAGAGGATGTAAATTATAGTAACTCACCTGAACACATAGGTTAAATATTTGATTACTGTGTACAAGGAGCCTCAACTACTGCTTTTCGTCGCTATGGCACATGCATGGTTTGATGTTGAAAATGTAGACTATGAGAATGGTGAGATTGGAACATTTAGAGTGATAATAGTGTGATTTGGACAGTTTGTTTTGTTAATCAAAGGAGGAGAGAACATAGGGACACTTCTAACTCAAGAGACATGACTTGCTCGATCATCTTCAATTACGAACATTATTGCTTACATCTAACATTTTCTGTTTAATTGATCAGTGTGTGGTTAGAATGGTAGATTGTTCCAATCACTTCAATCACGTTTATTCAAACAATTCTCTAGAAAAGTGATATATATAGTGTCCCAATTGTTTTTTAAAGTACACCCTTACATACATAAAAATCTCATAATTTATTGTAATTTTTATATTCCGTTTGAATTTTTTTGAAATTAATCATTTCAATGTGACAAATATTTTCTTTGATAAATATGATTTCATGTTTGAAGCTTAATAAGCCCTTGTCTAATAAAGACTAGTTAAAATGACTTTGCTATGGTGTATTTGAGAGGAATAAGTCTAATGGCTTAATATGTGTTGAGGAGAATGGTTATATTAGTCTATCACTTTAGTTACTCTTCAAAATACTGTTTGAATAAATTACACTTGAAATGACTTAAAATTGCTCATCACTTCAATTACAAAAAATAAAATAAAATAAAAATGGGAAGAATGAAGGTATGATGGGAGTAGTGCAACTTAACAAGAGCATTTCAACCATTCAAAAATATTATTATCACTTTAATCACTTTAATTTCATTATTTTATTAAAAGGGGACGTAACAAAGATGATATGTTCATATTACTCAATGATTTAGAAGAAAAATATCAAAGTTGATTGCAACCTCAACATGTCATCATGGGTGTCCTTGATTATTTAGAAAAATATCTTCTTTCTTTTGTAGGCAAAAATATTAAATATATTACATTATATTTTCCAACTATATTCATCTTTTAAATAAAATACAAGAGATGAAAAATAAAAATTTACATAAAATGAGATTTAATAACTTGAGGGCAAATCACGGTAACTAAAGCTAGCCCACACTATTACTAGTGAGATTCGATCTTTCTTCCCAAATTTCACTATGCAGACTATACTATCTCTAACAATATCTCACGAAACTATTTTTTTAATTATTATTTAACATTGCCATCAACATTAATCTCAATACATAAATAAATAAATGTTTTAAACTTTGGTAATTACCCCACACATCCCAGGCTTTCTTAAGATAGTGTACTGAACGAGTGCAGCAATATCTGTTTTTATGGATATATATTAATATTATTGTTATTGTAAATAAAAAATAAAATGAAATAAAATGGGAATGGGCAGTATTAGTATATGGTACAGTGACCCGACAACCACGAACTTCAACATAGAAATGTAAATATCAAGGACTTTGTTATGCTGCCTTGTCTATAATATTTGTCTTAAATAAAATAATACAAATTCTAATATTCTATATAATACTGACAATGTTATAAATTGACAATAACATCTCGACAATTGTTGGTGTATCACAATTATTCTCTGTTCTCAGTCAGACTGTATGTGGTTCACCCCACCTCTGATCTCTCCAATGTTTTTTTTTTTTTTTTTTTTTTTTTAATAAATATAATGTTGTTAAAGGTAAAAGATTAATTGGATACCCATCCATTCGGTTAAGACATTAGTTTAATTTTTGACAAGACTTTTTCAATCGGGTTCATTGCATCGAAATTTTTTCATGCAGTTTATCTTTCAGTGTAGTTAGCGGACTATTACATAGTAGCTAAATTTGCCTGGTAGACACTATTACATAGTGGTTGTGAGTTATTCTCATCATGATATATAGGTAAATGGTACTTGAATTAGAAAATTGAGCTTGAGCTTTTATAAGTTTGGTATATCCAAAGCATTTAAAAAGACAAAAAGTTTGTGTATTAACATCATTTAATTTGTAGTCGCATTTATTTAAGAATTATCATAGTTGAGTATATATACTTGTTTTTAATACGAGACTGTAATTGTAGTGCTATAATTTGTTATAGGCCTATCGGTGCAAAAGGTATTGTATATGCATTAGTAATTTTGTATGTATGATATGTTTCTATCACATCACAATTTTAACCAGGCTAATAGAACTAAAATGTCATTGTGTTTCTAATCTTTTTAAAATGAAAACTGTTACAATATCGTAAGTTACAATATTATATATATTTTTAAATGATTTGTACCTTAACCTATATTTTATTAGAAGTACAACTTACTAAACACAAAGGTACAATGTTATATTACACATGATATTATTAAACCAAATTATTGTACAAATGTACAATTTGCTTTAAAAAGACATGAGAGTAAAAGCATTGTAACAAATTTCTTTAAAGGGGTGTGGTTTTTTTTGGGGTCAATTTCACGTATCTTGGATGTGGAGTCTTAAGGGGTTTGGGGGGGGGGGGGGGGTGTTTTTTTTTTTTTTTTTTTTTTTTTTTTTTTTTTTTTGTCGCTCTGTGTGTGAGTTCACTTCGATCAGCCGTAGGCTCGGTCGAAGGTCAACTCTCCCGTCAGTTAGCTAGCGNTTTTATTTATTGGCTCTATAAATTTCAATATCATTGAGCAACAAAGCTTATAGACAACCTTTGATTCCTTGCCTCCTATTTGCTTCAAATTCTCTCTCTCTCTCTCTCTCTCTGAGACATTCCCTCTTCACTTAAAGTCTTCTTCTAAACTGAAGCTCCAATAATGGAGATTTTCACCATTCTCTTCCATCTTCTTCTCCTCATCTCCTTGCCACTCTATGATGCAAACTCAGAAGGTATGTAATTAACTAAGCAGTTTTGATTGCCAACAAATACAAAATAATGTTTGGTTTATATACTTTGAAGCTAGATTAATAATGGAGAAATATATGGGATTTGCAGGAGATGCTTTGTATGCACTGAGAAGAGCAGTGAGAGACCCTAATAATGTTCTGCAGAGTTGGGATCCAACGTTGGTTGATCCTTGTACTTGGTTTCATGTTACCTGCGACTCTGACAATAGGGTCACTAGACTGTAAGTGCCCCCATTCTCCTTATCTTCTCTATGTTTTGCGAAGTTGTACCTTATATTTTGTTAGAGATACATAAAGAAATAGTATAACTTGTAAAGCATAATGTTCAACTCTGCAAAGCACACAATATTATAATTTGTTCGAAAACTTGTTCAAACCAACAAAATATTCATACAATAATATGTTAATAATGCCGTATGTTCTGTAAAATTGTGCATTCTGGATTGTTAACGGTATATAGGAAAGCAGTACAACTTGTTAAGCATAAGGTACAACTCAGCAAAACACTCAATATTATAATTTGTTCTAAAACTTGTTAAAGCCAACAAAATACTCATTCAATAATATGTTAACAATGCTATATGTTTTGTAAAAATGTGTCCTGTGGTTTGTTAGTGACATATAAGAAAACAGTATAACTTGTTAAGCATAAGGTACAACTTTACAAAATACAGAATATCGTAAAATAAAATATGGTTCTGGCCTCTGGGGTGGGTGGGGTCCATTGTGTTCACACTTTTTTGATGTACCAGAGTTTGTTCGAAAACTTGTCAAAGTAGACAAAATATTGATACAATAATATGTTTAGTAGTACTATGTACATTTATGTAGTTTGCTTTTATGGAATTGGGTATTAAAAAGTGAATAGCTGGTGACAGTGATCTGGGAAACGCAAAGCTGTCGGGGAATCTGGTACCGGAGTTGGGGAAGCTGGAGCGTCTTCAGTATCTGTGAGTTCACTTTCTTCTTTAAGAGATTGTTAATTCATAGCATAAGGAAGGTTTCAGGTTCAGGTCTCATCCTAGTTATCCATAATTATTTAAAGTTTTATTAAGACGGAACATAAATTTCGAGATTCGGAACAGTAAATATGGTTGGTGGGTTTCCCTGATAATGTGGTAATGCTGACAGGGAACTATACATGAACAACTTGGAAGGACCCATTCCAGCAGAGTTTGGTGGGCTCAAGAGTCTTGTGAGCCTTGATCTTTACCATAATAACCTCACTGGCACCATCCCTCCTTCCCTCTCCAAACTCTCCAACCTGCGCTTCATGTAAGTAAAAATAGTAAATTCTATGGTCCCCTTCATAATTTGCCACACCCTTGGTGGTTGCGACACAGTTAATGTTTTACATATTTCATTCTCCCAAACTTCACCCCTGTGACCAGATGAGCTCAATGTTACATATTTCTTTGCAGGCGGCTGAACGGCAACACCCTAACAGGAAGAATACCAAGACAACTTACCAAGCTTGCAAATCTCAAGATTCTGTAAGTTCTCTCGCTCTTACAATGAATCCATTTTAAAGAGTCAAACTCTGTAGGCATAACGTTGTTGGTGTTGTGTGGCAGGGACTTGTCGAGCAATGACTTGTGTGGTACGTTTCCAACAACGGGTTCTTTCTCAAAGTTTAACTCTGAAAGGTGGGTGATTCAACAATCTGCGGGACTTGGAACAGAATCTGGGTTTATAGCAGTTTTTCTGCAATTTATTTGACACTTTTTTTTCCTGTTGGACACCAGCTTTCTGAACAATCCGAGGTTAGAAGGGCCTGAACTGGTGGGTTTTGTGAGATACGACGTTGGAGGATGCAACTGAAGATTAGAAGAAGCCAAGTCAAACTAATATTAGGAAAAACAATCTGTTGTAACATCTGCTCAAATGAAAATTTCTGCTGTAACATAGTATATGCTAATATATGCTTCTGCTAATGAAGCTATAAAAAATGAGGTTTTCTCAAGCATCCAAAATGTTCTTTTAGCTATACATTATAGCTTGTTAGAACTTAGAAGGAACTCCCTTTGGTAACTTTGTACCCAGTCAACAAACAGTAACATGTTACCCTGGGTAGAGCATAATTTTCGTATCAAAATATCATAAGTTTAATTATTGCTAACACTTTCTCGATCAAGCCTACGCACATAATCTTTCTAGTGGGGTGTACTTCTCTTATATGGTTTGTAGATGTAGATATACTAAAATAGTAATAGAGATCATAACACTGGCAATTTAACAGTTAGAGGAATCATAAAGGACTTAAGTTGCATCAAACCTTAGGCTGCTTTTACTCCAATTCTCCATATCTACATATTCGTATTCTCTGTTTTCCTTTCTCTAAAAAATGGAGAACTTTTCCAATTAGTAAACACAGCTTGGATAAAGGGGAAGGAAGATGACATAAGCAAATGAAATTAGTGATTGAAATTCATAGTAGAGAGCAAAATTTTTCTAATGTTGGCGTATAATTTTGAAGCCTTTACACCTAGTAATTCAGCTATGAAAAGCAAGAGAGAAGACAAACAAAATGGATATAACTAGTTAACACAACGTATATACAGCTTTTCACAATTGCACCTGTACCCAGCGAGCACAGAGAAAAATTGACCCTACATGAGCATCATTTCTTACAGAATGCACCCCTGCCAGAATACAAATAAAGTCATAAAGTCAGAGGAAAGCAGTTCAAAAGGAATAATAAGTGCCATTATTATTATTATTATTTTTTTGGGTACAAGCAAATATAGAGAGTTGTATCACTATGCATATATATTTTGTATGATACAAAGACAAGAAACACTGAGCAATGCCCCACGCCCCCACTTCCCAATCCCCATAGAATCACAGATGCTCAGAGTAAGAAGGTAAACGACAAGAAGGTAAATGCAGGGTAAAAATTGGAATTTCATTAGAACATCCATGGGTTGCTAAGAACACTAGGCACAGTTGGATAGATAACAAGAACTTGTAGCCTCCTAGGTAATGCTATCAAATTAGAAATGTAATATGCTCAAGTTTAAGTAAAATTCAATTTGATCACCAACAAATTTTCTTAACTACATGATGCTTAATAAACATTTTTTTTTTTGGAAAAGTTTAATCAAAACACCAGTGATTTTGTTAGTTACCTTCATTTGTTATGAAAGATCAGGTAGCAGGGGGTGGAGGCTCTACAGAATTCGATATGGCTTCTGGAGTCAAAGGAGGTGAAGCAAAATCTTTTGATGGCTTAGATACATGTGCTGTTTCTATTTGGCCACTGGATGGTATGGAATAACTACGAGGGAGAACTGGAGGTGGCATTGGAAGTGTAGATGCAACTGGAGACACTGCGGCTTTATTTGTAGAAGGTCCTGGACCCCTAGACACCAAAGGTCCTGAATGAACAATGCCACGTAAGGGTCTTGTGGAGGGCAAATGGGCTGGAGGCCTAGGCAATTCATGTAGCTCACTAATTTTAGGTGTTGAAATGGAAGAAGGAGAAGCATGTGAGCCCAGTTTTGGAGTTGATGAAGATTGGGATAAAGGAGTACGCAAGAGAGGCCCAGAAAATTGAGGGAACCCTTGAAAGGCCACTGAACCACTGGCAGAAAAATGGGGATTGTTCGGCCCTGGCTTTCCAATCAATGGACCAGAAAAGGCTTGCCTTTTGGCCTTTTTAGCATCAGATGCTGCAGATGGATCAAGCTGTGGTGATGAGTGTGCAGATGGATCAAGCTGTGGTGATGAGCGTCCTGACAATGGAGGAGACAATCTGCTGGGTTTTGGATTATTGTCACCCTGTCTGAGAATTGGTTGTGCACTAAAGATCATAGGCCCAGATAACTTCTCAGCTGGCCCAGGTTTTTCATACTTGTTCTTATCCAAAGGAGACGAATGCCACAAGTTGGCTTTACTTCTCAGGTTTGGTTGCCTTGTTTGTGGAGCTTCAAGATTTGATTTCACTGGAACTGAAGTCTCTGATTTGTCTGGTGTCGGCAACACGTAAGAATGAATCTTGTATGAGGGTGAAGAACTAATTGGTATAGCCCGTTCAGTTGGATCATGTTTCAATTCAGCATGGAGTGGTGCAGATTTGCTGCTTACACGAGTCTCTCTGCGGAAGGCAAAAGGGGTCCCACCAATATTTCTTTCTAAATTCTCCTGTAGATGTTCATAGGGGAAAAAATTGAAGTCCAAAACATAGTAAGCCTGTATTAGAGATCTGCTGATACTTGAAACAAAAAGGAATGTCAATTGCACTAGCAGTTAATGCTAAAAACAAAAGCCAAAAAAAAAAAAAAAAAAAACCAACAAACAAATTAGACCAAGAGGTATAATCAAATTTAGATTCATTTGCTACTAGACACAAATATATTTCAAGAAACTTCCTACAAACATGAAATAGCATGCAAATATGGATTCTGATACTGCCATTAGCTAGATTAAATCTAGTTGGTAATTTTCTACATAAACAAAGTATTAACAAAGTGGGCTTCTAAGAGCTTCAGTTTAAAGGTGCTAATCAATTTCATGTCTAGAATTTACTTCTCAAGACTTCAGGAATCAGGACTGTTATTTGCTAAATATATCAAGAAATATATGACATACACAAGATGGGAACCAAAAGCAGCAAGAATTCAATAGTCACATTAACATCTTCCCAAGGTCCAGAGGAAGATTTCAAACAACTTCCCACACATGGACCACATCTAAACTCCTGATGCACAGACCACGACGAACTCCCCAAGATACAGCTAATGAACCATATTCAGCTGTGTTAAATTAAATTAACAAATCTCTTCAAGCATAAAGAAGAAAGAGCATGAGTGTATATTGACTATTGAGCAAATGAAAAGATTGGAAAATTTCTTTACCTTTGCTAAATCAGGTTTAGCAACTTGAGGGAATGTGACATCCGTGTTATCCAACTGCAAAAATATTCGATCTTTTAGCAATGAATCAAGATAACAAAGAAAAATTTTGCACCAAAAAAAGAAGAAGTCCCAAATGTTGTTATTCTCCATAATGGAACCCAAAAGCAAAATTTTCATACTAAATTCATCTCACTACTTAATATGTAGAGACTTGTATGTTGGTATTCAGCATCTCACTCTCCCTAAAACCCAGAGAGAGGCAGAGAGCTTAAAAACCAATTTTCAGTACTTCCTAGGGAAACTAAGCTCATGCTGACCTTAAAAAAAATTAATAATAATAATAATAAATAAATAAATGGAACTTAGATCGGCTTCATTCCCTGATGCCGATCTCAGATTCTCTCACATTTATAAGTTACAGTCCTTCTCCATTGTTTCATGGTATAAACAACCCCTAGACACCAACTACAAGAACTGTTCAGCCATCATCAATGCCTTGCAAGCAACAGCATTTACCAAAAATCCAAGTTATAACTACCAGCATCAAGTCCAGTTTCCTAAATCAAATGTTCCTTTGGATATTTATTAGTGCTGGTTTCTAATTCCAATTACGACTAAAACTTTGAGCATGTTCCACGTCAGTAAAAAGCTAGACAAAAATCTCACCTCCATTGAGTTGGCTGATACATATTCCAGTTCATTCTGACCAAGGTCAAAACTTAATTCACCATCATGTGATTCAGAGTCATCTTTAGAATCATGGTCACCATCATTTACAGCGTCATCCTCATCATCATCTTCAAGCCCACTAAAGTGGTAATCAATATATTGCTGTTCAGTGACCAATTTGACATGTGGCTCAATCTCCTCAAGATATTTGAGAGCCTTCCTGAAGAAGGAAATCTACTAGGAAGAAAAAGATAAGCATTTTAATTATCATCCAACATGAAAGGTGCAACAAATTTATGTTTTCCATGATACTGAAGCCTGAAAGAAAGCAAAGTACGTAATTTAACATAAAAAAGGAACCTGAGCTGCATGGTGCCTAGCAGCTTGAGTTAGAAGACTGCGGGATTGTCCTTGTCGGAGGGACTTCATGCGCAATACAAAGACATTTGCTCCCTCATCATATTCATCATAAGCCGCTTGCAGTTGGTGAGAAGAAAAACACTCCCCTTTGGCTCCTCTTAGATTTCCCTTCTCTGTATACTTTTTGATCAATTGATCATATGATTCTCTGGAGATCCATAAGCCAGAGTAAGAATAAATCTAAGTAGATAATACAACACATGAGAGTGATGACACTAGTTTGCACCTTTTTTCATCACACTGTCTCTTCATGTCCTGCACAAAAGAAAAACCATAAGCTTCTGAAGAAAAAGTTCAAGATAATGGAGAAATAAAGCAAACTAGAAACTAAAAATGGAAGAAACAGAAGAAAGGTTTTTGCACCTCAAGCCAACAACAAGCTCATTATGTAAAAACAATTGAGGTTTACATAGACAAACCTCAACAACGTTTAGTTCATTGAGGAGGGACTCTGAAGGGACTGTGATTGTCTGGTTAATATGTGAGCGCTGGAAACAGAAAGCAACAACTTATTAGAAGGGAAAATTTAAATGTAAAAAAATCTAAAATGATTCACACAAGTCTAAGTACTCACATAACTATCTAAAAGTTTGTGGAACTGAAACTGCACTTTGCCCAGCATCAGCAATACTTTACCTGTATAGTAAAATAAATAATTCAACATGCATCTATTTTGGACATTGAAACAGAACAAACTGCAAATTGCATCCTATGAACATTAGCTTCAATTAAGAAAATATTGAATTCAATTACAAGGAGCTAAATGACCATTAGATCTTCTTCCTAACATGTGTTGAAGAAAGTTTAAAAGAATATATATTTCCATTATCCAAAATAAATATCATGATAGCACTTCTTACCAGTTTCTTCGTCATCACTCAATGATGTCTTTTCAAGAATACATTCACCCATTTCTTGTAGAGACTCTGAAAATTCTGAAAGTATACAAGTTTGTTAAGAAAATTTCCACCAAAATGGCAACAAAAGGAGTATGCTGCATAACAAGAAAACCAAGTGATTGGTGAAAGATATAACCAACATGCAGCAGACATGCCTAACCTTAACGTTCGAATTTGTTGGCAGATAAAAGGCCAGATTAAATGTCCAATAACAGGGATGGCTTCTAATTAGAGATAAAAAGCTAGATTAAAGGTCCAACAAAAGGATTGGCAGTGGTCTATAGTTTAACCTCAAAAGTTCTAATGACAAAGCCATCTCTGAGTAATGGCGGATTCAGCAATAAAAATAACAATGCATATAAATGATATATACCAATTAAAGAGCTGTACACTGTCAAACATGGGAAATTAGTACTCAAGCATCCAGATGAAAGGCATACACAACAGCTCTATTTTACTGTAAATGAGTAAAACGATCCATATGTATTAACCTATGTGAACTAGATAACCAATAGTAGTCAAACAAATTCTTTATGACATGATGACTTTAGCTTTTTTTTTTGGTAAATCATTGCAAGGTTTTGAGGGTTATATTTTCCTTGAACCTTAAGTTCTTGCAAGAAGCCGATATTAGTCTTCCCCTCAAATGTCCAGAGGCCATGAAGACATTAGCTGTTCTTTTTAATGAATCATCACAAGGTTCTACGGGGTATATTTTCCTAGAATCTTCAGTCTTGTAAGGGGTCCATATTAATCTCCCTTTTAAATGTTGAGAGGCCTATGTGCATCAATGATTTATTTATTTATGTTACTGGCTCTGACTTGCAACTGCAGGGAGGAAATTACTATTGCACCTTACTTCCCGTGCGATCTGATTTCAGTAAATCAGCAAGTTCAATGAGAAAGCAGAAGTGGTTCTATATTTTTTACTGCTAAGCTATCAACCACATCAATAATCTCTTTGCCAACTTTTCAAACATCAGTTGCAGTCAATTATCAATGCTTAAATCAAGATATAGTGTTTATCTGGCCCAAGCTTGAGCTTCTTGAAAAAGTGGTCTAAAATATCAACTTTGAAGCTTCTTTGTGGTTTTTATATCTAATCTAGCCTTAAAAAGTTATTTTTTGGTCGATAAGATACAGGAGAATAGAGTGAGAAAATAGAATGATATGATAATTTAATAAATACCATATGCACTGTTTGCCGTTGCAGCAGCAGCAGAAAGCAATCCATCATAGCAGTCTCTCATGTCTACCATATCCTGAAGACAAACAAATATATCTCTTTAAGAGTAATAGAGTAATAGATTTATAGACTAATACTGTAATACACTATTTTCAGATGAAACCAATAAAGTCTGGCTCTACACATCTCATAGATATAGATTTAATATCAAATTTGTTCAGAGAATAAATGAACAAATATATAAGGAAGCTTTATTAGGAGGGAGTTTAAAGATAGAAAACAACAATATGGAAGTTGATTACCATATAAGACTCCCAAAAAAAAAAAGGACTCACAAAAACCATTGAAAACCAACCTTGGCAGTTGGTACCTCAGTGACTGTTAAGATGATGCTCAATACAATACACCATCACTGGTGCTACACATGTTTGCTATTCAAGATACATAGCTCCATTGCACTCAACACAAAATGGGGTTAGCCATCTGTGTTTGGTCCTCAAACTCTAAAAACGAAAAAGAAGATTTCTCCTTTACTCTTTTTTTATACTTTCTTCATGACCAATTTTTTGTGCCAAGAAAAGCCAGAACAGCATCTGGAAAGGCATAAATCATAGCATACAATACCTTTTCAAGGAAAATTCATTACGAATTAATTTGAGAAAGCATGTGTATATTACAGCTAATCGAAGTCAGGAAAAATACTTCCTGGTTTCTTAATTGCTCCAAAACTTACTACCAAAATAACCATTTCACAGCAAATCTCAGTTTCCAGACATACAGTGAATAAACCTTCTTAACTCTAGCAAATTTCACCAAATATAAACAAAAAGAAATCTGAGAACACTTTCTAAACTTTGTTTCAGATCAAGACAATATCGGACCCAATTACGAGGTAAAAACAACAAAATCAGTCCTTCACTTGCAAATCATTCACTGCTTTGCTCAACAACGGCACAACGCTATTCAATTATTAGATAATGCAACGAAATTAAGGTAGAAAAAATATAAAAACTCCAAAAAATTAAAAACCTGTGTAGCTTGAGCTAATTCATCTGCTTGAGTCAACGATCGAATCCTACGTTCTTTTCTCTCGTGCCTAGTGGCAGCAAATCCTCGCAGTGTCTTCAAAGGCGTCTTCATCTTCTTCTCTAAACGCGCACAGACCGAGACTGCGTGTGCTTCTGTGTGTGTGTATATATAATATCTACTCCGATTCGTATAATTATACAAGTATGTGTCAAAATCCGAACAGCGGAAAAGGAAATTGCAGGCCGGTTGAATGATATTCAAACTGTTTCGAAAATGAAAACCTAACTATAGAGATAGAGACCATGAAAGACTTGAAGAGTCAAAAAGATGGAAGCTCCGTTTACAACTGCAAACTCGTCTATTCCACCATTACAGCGGGTCGCCCCTTTTTTGAGGTCTACGTAAAGTAGTTTTCCGAAACAATTTTGTTTTATACTCCGTGATAAAATACTGTTAAAAAAGAACATTTTTAAATTTTAAAAGAGAAATGATGATGTTTTGACTAAGACCATTTAATGTGTAGAACAGCTAATCGAATAATTTTTGGTTTGATTTATAATTAATGTATTTATTTTTGGAATGAGCTTTGAAAAAAAAAAAGTTATTCTGATAGTGGGTTGGTATTAATACATATGGAGACTGGAGTAATTATTCTTTTCAGATCTATATCTTATAATTATCTACGTGTCATTTTTTATTAATTTAAGTAAAATATTTCACACATCTATAATTACTCTTCCCTAGTCCGTATTAATAGAGCTGTCAAAACAAACTAAACATATCGGACCAACCAGTCTCCTCCCGGCTCCCACAATAAAGGCGTGATGAGCTTTTGTTTTTTATGTCTACTTTATATATATATATATATATATATATATATATATATATATATATATATATATAAATAAAGTGTATTGATAATTAGTATATTTATTTGAACTTATTAGATATTACTGAGTATTATTGGTTTTAAGCCTTTAACAAATTATATTAATATTTATTTAAACTATTTTAGTATACAATTATTAATTTCTAATTAAACTTAAATTTTTTAGAATTTTGGTAGGTCAGCCTGTCCGTCATTGGCGATGCGGGGGTCTTTTCTTGACCCATCAAAATGGTATGCTTTAAAGCCTATCTCGTTAAATGGCGGGCGTCAGCAAGACCCTGAATCGAGTAGTTGCGATGTGTTCATATAGTAGATTGTAATGTTAACATATGCTCTTTTTTTTTCTTTTTTTTTTTTTTTCATTTTTGGAGTTATTTGGGGGCTTTGAGGTTGGGTTTAGACATAATTAATGGTGTTTTAAAAAAAAATTATTGGATGCACATGCACTCTTCCAAACCTTGTACACATGCATTGGATAAGAAATTGACCTGGCCTTGATCTGATTTTTATGTTAAAGAGCAAATGCATGTTCCATGAGAGATAATTGAGAAATGATAGCAATTACTCCTTTTGCCATATAAAATATATATATAAAGCTTGTGTGGGTTTTTAGCGGATTTTGCCCTTTTCTTAGGTGGAGAAAGGCTTTTTTAAGAGAAATTTAGGCACAGATTTTTGAAATTTTTACAAAAAAATAAAAAGTAAAAAAATACCGCATGCGAAATGTGCACACCTAGTATGTGTGTGCCTTTCTTAAATATGCTGACAGTTTTTTTTTCCTAGTCTTTATCTCTTAGTTAACTCCCTAAAGCTAATAAAAACTCAAAATAAAAACTAAATTATTGTTGGTACTCTTAATGTTAGCAAGAATGGAGTCCATTCTCACCCAGTTGACACAAAAATAAAGGGAAATCTCTCTCACACACATATATGAGAGTTAGGCAATCAATATTAATTAGGACTTTATCCTCAAAAAAAAATTTTAATTAGGACTGGACAGTTGATTCTAACCAAATCAATGCACATAAATTATTTATCAAGTCAATCTTTTATAAAACTAATAAAATAGTCTTATAAATAATATGCGTTTTTTTTTTAAATCATTCATATATAAATGATTTGTGAAATACAATTAATTTCAGCTTGCAAGTGACTTTAATGCTCACCAACTACCAATTCAAGGGTGGGCAGCTAGGTAGGATTGCTTGTAGAAATTGTTCATCATAAAAATATTATATTCATCATGAGACTTTTTATGGAATAATGTTAAAACATGCCTTTTTCCTCCCTATATCTAAAGGTCAGACCTTCAATAATTCTCACAAGCTCAAGATCAACATGAAATGCAGGCCAAATGGCCATCAACAATTAAATTAATCCAGAAAATTAAACTTATTTATGAAATGCAGGCCAAATATCCAAGAATAAAATGCAGGCCTATGTATGCATTCTTGGATTGAAACTTTGAACGTGTGCAAGTCCATATTAAAAGTATATATTGTGGGCAGCTTCGAGAATGAATGATATAATAAGTCAGCAAGCTCATTTAAGCTAACATTATTCCATTGGCCGCCCACATCAAAAATATTATCATCTAGAAAGTCCCCAATTAAGTTGATCTAGTTGTTGACTACCGTTTTAAATCCGATTTTTATGAAGACATGTCTATTGTAAGTTGGTTCAAGTCATTGTACTCATTTGCTGACTAAAGTTATAAAGTGGAATTTACCCAGTGAAACTAAACCACTCTTGTGATCGATTGACTCATTGCGAAGAGTTTTTCTATACCCTAGTACGGTTTACACAAAGTGGGGTTGGCATTAAGAGAAATGGATTTTTGGCAAGGAGAAACATTTGACCGGGATATTTAGTTTATTCAGCGTGGAAATTAAAGATATAAATAATTCTTAGCTACGAGGAAATTGGGGGCCATGTGAATTAGCATTCATTCGCCAGGCCAGGGTACATGTGATTATTAACAATATTAATTGTTGAGGAATGGTTTAGGTTTGAATCGACTTGGATAAGTAAATTTAATTAGCACTTGTTTATTTATTTTAAAATTATATATTATATATAGTTTCAATATCAATATTATAGTCATTGTATAGTATTATATTATTATTGCACTAGTCTTTTATATGAATATTTTGATAAAGGGAGGTTGAATGATTTGTGTATTGGGTTGGAAATGTTGTTTCAATTTGAAATAATTATTATCGTTCAAGCATTAGAATGGAGAATGGAGAATGGTGCATGATTTGAACATTTTATTTTGAAAAAAATAAATATATTTGATTATAGCTTCATATGTTTTGTTTTTTAGTACATTTTATCTCCCTAAGACTTTCCTTAATATGGAAAGTAACAGATACCATCAAATCATAATATATGTTTTGTTTAATCATTAATAATTATATATTATATTGTTACTATTCATATCACGGTAATAGAAGTGGCAAAAATCAATCTTTGAATCCTGTTTTGCAAATTATTTGTGCTAATTTTGTTTTGAACTACGAGTACAAATAGTGATTGAAGTCTGTTGGACGGATGGATACCAAATTCAAAGAAATTCACATTTCATAATTTAGTGGGGTAAACGTATATTAAATACGCGTTATCGGCATACTAATCTAGATTCAGCTCGAGTTGTGTTTGACATAGAGCTCTTTAATTCATGCATCATTTATAAAAGTTAAACGTTCGACATTGTAGTTACATTAGTAGTCCGCTTACAAACTGTTGAGTTAATATTAAGAAATTTAAATTATACTATATGTATAAAGATGAGGAGCTTTTAATACTTGTGACAGAAGGTACAGATAAGGAGAGAGAATCCCTTGGATGAAAACTTAATGTATAAAAAAAGTCGAGTTAATACCTGGTTTGGTTCATTGACTATACCATTTTGATCATTGATTTTTAAATTTGTTCAATTTCATCCACAACTATGCAATTGTTAATCAAAATGATCATAATCAGGGCTATTTTGGTTAGGACTAAGGATTATTTTGAAAAAAAATTACATAATTGAAAATCAAAATGATAAAATCCTAATAGTTGAAGGATCATGTATTAACTCAAAAATGTCCTTTCAAAAAAAAAAAAAAAACTCAAAAATGTCTAAACAATTAATATTGGCCCAACTCATTGGTTAGCCCAAATCAATATCCACAGCCCAATCGTTGCGTCAGACCGGTAGTTGTTGCAAAGTCTCCAACAGTCCAACCATATATCTCGCCGGTCGCCTCCTTCCATCTCCTATACAATTTTGGCGACGCATCGCCGGTCAAAGAGAGAATGGCATCGGCTTGGGGGGCATTCTGGGGGACAAGGGTGATGGAAATAGTGAAGAAGCATGATTCCGGCGGCCTCGTATGGAAGCGAATAAAGCTCACCACCACTCGCAAGGCCAACGCCAAGAAGCGCCTCCGCCGTGTTTGGCAGGTCCCCTCCTATCTTTCTCACTTATCTACCTGTAACTACGCTGATATTCTAATCCCTAGGGTTTAAGGATTAGGAATTTTGATTATTCTTATACGTTTCTGTTCTACCGATTCCAGTTGGAGTATAAATTTGCATTTGTGCTTTAATTTACATATTGATTTGAGCTTGTTACTTCCTTCCTGTCGTTTACTTCTCCGCCTTCTCCGCATTGTGGTTTCAAAGTTGTTATTCTTTCGAAGGTCGTCATTAACTGCATAGTTTCCTTAATGATTCATTATTGTATATCTTGAATTTAGGCATTTAGCATACCATGATTACCACTACAAATGTATATGAGCCTCAAATACAGCTTTGATTCTTTTTTGTTGATGTCGTTCAATAAGTCAGGAGTTATAACTTATAAGAGATTGATCTTTATTTGAGAGTTCAAAGTAGATACTTTTAGTTTGCAAATTACTTATCTTCTCTAGATTGTGTGTCTAAAGAAACTTTTATTTGCGGTGTTACAGAAGTGCAATGTACTGGAGTAGTATTGGAAAACTATCAACTTTAACTGTTGCTTAAGCAGCCACAAGTAATAACTTAGTTCAAAAGATGATATTTACCTCATATATCTTTTGTTTATAGAGTTCAAGAAATCAAGAGTAAAGAGAGAGCAGAGATGATTTTGGTAGAAGATAGTATGTCTGTATGTCACATATAGATGATGTACCCTAACATATGATTCAATGATTGTCATATCCTTGCCGTCATGTGTCTTGTGCTTATACAAAAAGCCTTTTCACACGTTTTCATGCATTTTCAACATGTCTTGATAGTAGGTATGAAAAGAAATCAAAACCGCCTTTTTCTTTAATTTATATTATTATTATTATAAAATGGGGATCTCAAATGCATCAACCTTTCACTTTGCAAGTCCTGGAAATGGTTAAAGCATACAGTTTCTCTTGCATTGCAAAGTGGATGTTTTTAGACCCTGAACATCTGGACTTCATATACAATGTCAGAACCTTCCTGTCATGCAAATTCTTACCTTGGGCTGAAATTGGGATAAATTTTACTTAGATTTATATTAAACCTACCTACGGAGATATATGCTTTTCTTTGTAATGTAGTTTAATGAGATAGGTAAGTAGAATTACAATTCATCAACTCATGCAATCACAATTTTTTTATGCCTTTTGGTTGATATGTCTATCCAATAGGTCTCTCTGTTTGCTTCTCTAAGATCTTTTCTGTAACTTGAGAGGTTATTATTTGCCATGCAGATGATGACATAACAGCTAGTTAACCTAGGTTGCTACAAAATGCTCACATAGTCATTAAGTATTTTTGGCTAATATTTGCAATTGCCTCCTATATATATATATATATATATATATATATATATATATATTTATGTGTATGCATTTTCATTTCACCTTATTGTCTTGTTTCCATAGAATCCCAAATATTAGTTTGTAACATTAATTGCTAATTAGTAATTACCCGTAGGCAGACATGATTTAATTGCCTGAAGTTTAAAAAATCTTATTCCATTCATTTGTTTGAATCACTACTACAAATTTTCAGAATTATATTTCCTGATATATTGTTCGGATTATTCATGATCACTCACTGCCTTGTGCCTTGTCGGGGGTGAAAATACATCATATTTTGGTGGGAAGTGCAAGAATCTCAAATGCATTGCCTTCACCTTTTGAGCTATGGGTTTATGTGCATACTTCTTGATGGTTGTGTCGTTTGTATTTTTCAAACAGAGTAGCTAGGCTTTGTCACCGTGAGGGACTGAAATTGCCACTGTTGGGAAAATTTTGGGGCAATATCGGCTTACGCCAACCATTGAGGGATTGAATTGACCATTGGACCATAATTCAAGGACCAAGAGTGCAACGTTCCTTTTATCTTATGTCATCTAAATTGCCCAAAAATATGAAAATTTTGATATTTTTCTTACAGAATGAAGCTGTCCTCAGAGCCTGTTCTGAAGCTCCTGCCTCTGGAACTACACATGCTGGTGCTGGAGAAACTGATGCAACACAATCCACAAGCAAACAAGGTTAGCAGATGACAGAAGAAAAAGTAGCGCAATGCTTTGAGGTCATCTTTACATCTACCAAGCTGCCTTGGATAGAATGTGCTTGTTCTTGATATTGATTACATGCACATTTTTATTTGCATGGGTTGTTTAAACTTCATCTGTGGCAACTGATTCGCACAGAATCTTCTATGCTCTTCATGATGTTTAGTACCAAACCTTGATAGCAGACTTGTGTAGATTAAACTAAGGCCATAATTTTCTATTTCCATTTTTAGTGCTTAAAATATAATTCGGTTAGTATTATAATTGCTTGTTACACTTGGACAATAATTTTGTCTATTTATTGCTGTTAACTTGTTATTGCTAAGGTGCATTAATTTTTTGCGCTATAACTTTTTATTATTTGACAGGAACTGTGAAAAGTTTTTAGTCACTTTCAGTTTCCTTCTCCCCAACCTTGTGTCCCTGTAATTCGATGTGAAGCTTGTAGCTGACTAGCTGTTACGTTTCAACATATGTTACCGCTGCAGAAGCAATCTTTTTGTCCTCATCTTTTGACAGCTCTTAGAAATAGATAGGTGGCCCCTTAATATTAATTAGATGTTGAAATTTGGGGTGCATAGAATAGTAATGCTATCTTCACTCAGGAAATTTCAACCATAGATAGGATGGTGTTGTGTTAGCCTAGTTGATGATGTGGTCCATCATCATTTGGAGAAGGAATATCAAATTGATGGATCAATAAATGGGGAAGTCACTGAAAGTTAGTAATGCATCGAGCCACTCTAGGAATCAAAAAGATTGATTGAGACATTGAGGAAGTTAGAATGCAACTTCGTGTTCCCTTTTGTGTAACGTCACCTTAAAAACATGATTTCTCAGCCATCACTCCTTGTGTTACCCTCTACTACCTTCATTTTTCTACTCAGTGGCGTGTTTAACTGTTAGAGAGTTTGCCCTGCTAGAGACAGCCTCTCGGTGTCCCGATATGGACACCCACTCCTTTTTTCTTTGAGAAACTGAGTGTAAAGATCATGTGCTGAATATGAATCCTCAACTGTGAAGCTTCTTGATGATTGGACAAAAAGTTGTGAATTTGAAAAGTCTGCAACTTTTTGATGCTATGATTTGTCTGTCATGTGGTTGTTACTGCACTCTCACTAACCTGATGCTTCCATTCATGAAACAACTGAAAAGTTTTGAGCATACCCTCTCTCTCTCTCTCTCTCTCTGTTTTTAGTTTTACTCATCTGTTTATAAAAACTCTTTTTAGTCCATCTCTGTGGGCTACTAGTTGGTGTGTCTTCATGCCCAAATTGGTTTTCTAGTTTGATACAAAAGTTTTGGTGTGATTATGATAAGTTAGGCAATAGATTAAGGCATATATTATAGAAATCAAGATTGACAAAAACTGGTGTTGATTGCTGACAAAGGTGTGTTTGAGGAACCTTTCTTCCACGTTTAGGGGCCTACTATGGTATTGTTTGTCTGGGTAGATAGATAATAGAGATATTACTATTTGATGATAATTCAAATGAGGATTGCAGAGACTAAGTTGTCCTTGTTGCAGAGATACTAAGCAACCCAGATGATCTTAGTTTTTGTCCAAAAAAGATAGCAACTTGACCCAGATAGTGCCCCTTTGTCCAACTAGTCAATGCATATCATTTCATTCTTAACTGCTCAGTCCCGGTATTGCCCACACTTCCTTTCAAGACTCAAATACCCTCCAAGGTATTGAGAGGCCAGAGACTTTCTGGAATGAGGTCACGGTGTTAATTCCATTTAAAAGTATATCAGACATTAGCGTCATCTAAATATACTGTCTTTAAAGACCAAATTAAAATACCACCCTTCAAAAGGTTAGGAACTACTCATTTAATTTGTGACCTGAAAAGCTTGAGACTTCTTGATAGAGGCTACCGTGTTAATCCTTTTTAAAAGTAATGTGTGGTATTTGTGAGACCTAAGCATATGACATTTAAAGAGTGATCAAATTCCCTTCAAAATGTTAGGAACTAGTCATTTATGACCGGATAGACTTTAAATTTCTTGACATGAGATCACCGTGTTAATTTCATTTAAAAATAATATCAAGTATCTATGTGACCTGAATATATGTTCTTTAAAGATTGAAATATCTTTCCATGTTAGGAACTAGTCATTTATAGCCTGGTAGGCTTTAAATTTCTTGACATGGGGTCACGGTGTTAATTCCATTTAATTTAAAAATAATATCAAGTATCAGTGTGACTTTAATATATGATCTTTAAGAATTGAAATACCCTTTAAAGTGTTAATTAGCAACTAATCATTTACGACCCGACAGATCTAAAACTTATTAACATGAGATCAAGGTGTTAATCCCTTTTAATGATATAATTTGAGGTATTCTGTGGTCTACCATGACGGCTTGTAAACCCTAAGTCAGACATTTACACATCCAACTCAATTCTATCATTTTCTTCTTTCTCTCTCTCTTTCTTCAAACCATGACAATGAGATATGCATATCAGTATTATAGAATCGGTGACGTGAAGGACTCCAACAGCCTTAGATGATACTAAAACCACTGTCACAAGTAACTCTTGTCGGCTCTTTTTTTATATTTCTATGTTTTTCTTCTGACTTAGAAAACAATAATAATTACAACAATCATAAACCCTTTCTTGCTTCCTTCCTGCTGTATCTGCTTATTTATTTATTATATTGGTTTAATCATGGTGGACTATCAAACACTAATCATGTTTTTGCTCTAAGCCGTCCTCAACCTACAACCCGTACACTTGGCACCTTCACATGGGCTTTTAGCAATAAATCTTCTATTGTTTGATGCATATTTTTGCTTGCTTGTAGGCTTTAAAATACAATAATTAAATGAATAATTTTATGTTCATGTTGGTTAACAAAGTGATCTTTATATTATGAATATAATAAATCATGGGTGAGTCAACCAACTAAACCCATGATTCTTTTACATTTGCATGTGTATCGGTATAAAGATCGACACTTAAAAAAATTTGAGACACATCCCACGGCTTCAAAGTAAAACCGGGGTGAGAATCCTTGAGTCGGGGCCGCAAACATTTACACTTGGGTACTAGAGTACGAGCACCTTAAGAAACTTAAGGCCGTTGGGCAGATGCTGTAATTTGGGTAGACTCTAAGGTAAGGACAGCTAAAGGAACTTAAGGCCGTTGGACAGATGCTGTAATTCGGGTAGGCTCTAAGGTAAGGACAGATGGAGGCTCTCAAGTTTGGGGTGCGGATTGTTTACATGTGCATGCTTGTTTAGTAATTTTAATGGGGGAAAAAAGACAACTTTTAAGGATGCATTTTCTTGTTTAGTAAAGTCAATAGTTTGCAAAAGTGGTTGGAAGATAGTAGGGAGAGAAGGTGCAAGGAATCTTTATGGACTTTGCAGGAAGGCATGGGCCATGGTGGTGGGATTGTTTTCCTGTTCTCTTGACCAATTAGGGGATAAAACATGTTCCAAACTTGAAAACTGCAGTGATATAATTCTAATTGTACTCATCTAATGTTCAACAAAACAGAAATTTTGTGAGAAGTCTGGTTACATTAGTTGGAGGGCAATTTCTTTCTTGCATCCTACTCAGATGCTGTGACACCTGGCCTGTTCATAGCTCCCATGTATTTTCAGTACTTTAGCTTTAGGCATGTCTGTCTGCCCAGGAAAACACACTTTTATGAATTTCTCTGGTTTTTCTGTACTTGGAGTGGGAATATGAAACCCAAACCAACAAACAACAGCTTGAGAATCAGAATCAGAATCAGAATCAGGGAGGGGGGATTGGATTCTTTAATTTTGGGTACATTATACCTTTTGTAGGTTCCAAAGAGGTAGATGATGATCTTGCAAAGATAATGTTCTTATTCTTATGCTTCTTGAAATGGGTTCTGTTTGACATAGTTAATGTAGGATTAGCAATCATGTGTGTTAAAAGATGCAAAAATTCTTTCCCCTTTTTTTTATCGTTGTTTTTTCGGTTGTCGAAAAGAAAGAGATTTAATTTGTGCAGGGAAAGCATGTATTTTTTTTTTTTGGAGTACAGAATGAACCAAAAGAAGAGTGTTGTATTGTTTTTGTGTTTTGCTCTTCATAGTACCACCATTGATGCCGTGTTTTGCTCAGGTTGTTTTTTTTGTTTTCTTGGAAGAGAGTGGGGCAAAGGTTACATTACTGATCTGGAAATTAGTAGCTAAGAAAAAAAGGGGAGTCCTAAGCCTAAGGTTTTGTTCTAAAAGTGGTGAAACTATTGCAGCAGCTGCTGCTCTCTTCATGATCATCTGTTTTGTCATTACAAGAAGCCTCTGTGACTCCACTGGAGCCTGAGGATGATGAAGCTGGAGCCAGGTTCAAATCAGTCCTCTCCCTCGCCAAGAAATCGTAGAAAACCGGTTTGCTGTTGTTCTTTAAACCCGCACCTCTGTTGTTGGTGACGGCCTCGGCCTGGGTCGGGGTCTGAGCCTGAGCCGGGGGGTTTTCGTCTTCATTCTTGGCCCCTCTTTTCTTCAAGAATATACGGCACAACACCCAATTCTCCTGCACAAAAAAAAAAAAAAAGCGTTAGCGCATTAGCTCATGACCCGACCCTTTGTTTAATTTTGATACTAAATTGAAAGATGACCCTTCGTTTAGTTCTGATACTAAATTGAAATATGACCATTCCGACCCTTTGGTTTAGTTCTGTTCTGATACTAAATTGAAAGATGAGACTTTTCATTTAGCTATGATATTGAATTGAAAGATGTGGCGAACCTGAGGCGGGTTGTTGGGCAGGGATTCGGCATTGGTGAGGCGATATTCGTGCATGATCCAATCGGTTCGGGTGCCCTGAGGGGGCTTGCCTTTGTAGAAAACCAGAGTTTTCTTCATGCCAACAAGCTGGCGGTGGCCTTTGGAGCTCACAATCTGCTTGTCCAAACCAGTGGCCTTCCAGTAGCCAGAGCTGGTGGCTCTGTTTGACCTGTTTCCATTAGGATACTTCACCTCCCTGGTGCTAAAGAAATACCTCTCCTGCTCCAAATCACCTGAACCAAATCATCAATTATAATCTCATCAATTCCCAGAAAACCCAAAAAAAAAAAAAAAAAAACTATAAAGGCCTAATTTCAATTAAAAGTCTAAGCTGATAGTTGGACTGCACATTTATGTTTATATATTAGCCTAACCTGGCAAATCCCAGGGATCAGATTTGCAGATATCAACCTCGGGAATGATAGAAGCCGGCAAGGGACAGCTCAAAACCTTACACTTGAGATACTGAACCACCAACTCCTCATCCGTGGGGTGGAACCGAAACCCAGGCGGCAATCTCAGCACACCATTCTTCACAAAACTCAACTTCTCCATCACAGCCAAAAAGCTAAACTTTTACAGAATCTTGAATAGTTGAGATTGGAGTAGAGAATAAGGGAGAAAAGAAGAATTGGGTATGGGTATGGGTATGGGTAGAGAAGAGTGGCAAAGTGTGGGTTGTTTTTATAGTGTTGAAGAAGTGGGGGTAATTGGCGTAAGGAAGACTCAATCTCCATTTTTTTCCTTTAACTAAAGTAAAATTGTCTGGGCCGCTGCTTAGCTTAGCTTGTTTCCCCTCCCAAAACGTTTAACTCTTTCTCTAACACAAATCTTATACGATAACGAAAACTCCTAAGACTAGGATGCTCATTTTTCTCTTGTTCTTGTCTTAGGGAATACTAGTCAAACTTATTAAGGAGTTTTTTTTTTACCAGATTAAATAAATGTCCAAGAATATAGAAATAACCAGTACTTTAGGAAAAAAAAATCAGAAATAAATTCCGGTTATTAAGACTCTACCATCATTGATATTTATATATTCTTGTAGATATATTTCCATTCATGTAATTGCATTTACTTTAATTCTCTATTTTTCATTTCTCCGGTCTTTCATTCTCGGTTTTATATTCTCCAAACGTATTCTTATTTCTTTAGCTTTTCATTTCTTCACGAAATGGAGAATTCCGCCAACTATATGACCTCATACTACTGCTGTTGCCAGTAAGGTTCCAGTTCAGCCCCGATTACGAAGCAATGATTTTCGTTTCGTGTTTGACTAGAAATTTAAAATCGAGACCGTACACGACTCTATTCGAATGTTAGGATCTGACTTACTACTCTCTTTGCTAGTCAGGTTCTGGGTGAATCCCGATTACGAAGCAATGGTTTTGGTTTCGTGTTCGATTAAAATTAAAATTCGAGACCGTACACGACTCTATCCGGATGTTAGGGATCGATAGTTCTACTAAGTTCCCTCTTTAGTTGAAGAGTCGCTTTGCGTTTACATTATTAAACGTTATACGCAACAGTCTTGATTCTTAAAACAGACGAATACCAAGATTTAATTCCAATACTAATCGATTTTGTCCATTTGACACGATTCACGATTTATTGAAAAATTTTACAATGTCATGTGCTTTGCAAAATCTTACTCTCTTTCTCCCATAAACCTATGACAAAACACACACCATGATATAATCTTGTTCACAAAAGACAAAATTTTCCTCGTCCCAAGGGCCCACACCCCGACCTGACAGGATAGTTGAGGGTAAATCATGGTGATTCAATGATTTCTTATGTAGGAAGATTAGTGTCTGGTGCCAACTACACTGTGGTTGCTAAGACTTAATCTTATATTTTAATCATAATTTTATCACCTGAGTATCAACTGAGCTATCTATACGACACCGCGTTGTGGCCTAAATAGTTTTATATAAAATTTCCCATGGTTTATTAATCATTGAGGGAAAAGAAATAAATTTGAAGGTGGGAGGGGGGTAGTTTGGATATTATGGGATTGGAAGGGAGTTAGGGGATCATGGGAATGTCATGTTGGTTAATTAATGTAAGAAAAGAGAGAAATTAATTAATTACAAAGTAGTAAAAAGAGTTGCCTCCCCGTAAGGGTGAAGTCAGCTTATGTCACGCCGCTCCTTTAATGGTTATTCTCTTGAAATTACTCAAATACCCCTCTCCATGTCCTAACAACTTTTGCCTACTCATTCATTTTTTTAAAAGCTCAATAAATACACAACTAACAACTACTTATTCACATATAAATATGTCTAATTACAAATCAAACATATATATCATTAATTACAAAATATTAAGAACTATATTAACCATAAACCATGGAAGCAAAAATCTCCATACCCAACATGAAAGTGTTCAATAGGTTATTTTAACCCTTAACTAGAGGCTAAATCTCAATCGGGCCATGTTCTTAGATAGCTCTCCCAAATTCCTGATATCATACTTAAACGATTAACCCTTTAAAAAAAAAACTGAGTCAACGTATAAAAATTAAACTTTGATTTATGAAAAGGTTTCACCGCTACTCGAATATGCGCTCTGGATGAAGCATATATGCATTGTGATTCTAGTCGACGAAGAACTACAAGGAGGTAAATGAGCCTAGGTTGCTCATATATAGCTGAACGACTGAAAAAAAGAAGTCTAATAAATAATAACTCCCATAGAGAAAACTTGAAATCTTATGATTGCCAAGCCACTTGTCCAACCAACCTGGTTGGAGGTTGCCCCTCAAAGATCAGACCACAAAAGAGTTAAACTTGAAATCTTATGATTCGCAAGCTAACTATTAAGTTCGACTAACTCGACTGGAGATCGATTGCCCTCTCTAGAAATTAAACTTTAGACGCTATCTTACGTCTCATGAATTTGTTTATTTTACAAGTTATGGGTGCGTGACAGCGCGGTTTACAAGGATGGCAAGTAGTGTGGGCTGGGTTGCCAAACCCCTCAAGACCGGCAGTGCAGCAGAAATAGAAGCAAGACATTGCGCTGTCATGGATAAGGAATCGCATGAGGTGAGCTAAGGTAAGGTTTGATAAAGATTTGTATGTATATATATGTTATTTTTGTGCATGGGGGGACCAAATGCCAAATGCCCTCTCTAACCTTATTGGTTGACCCTTTGTTACTCCAAGAGTTGCAAAGATAGAACCACAAATTTATTTCATAGTCCCATCTATCCTATACTCCTTGCCAAACAATGCCTTTATTTATTTATTTTTTTTTTTTTATCTTTAATAGGGTTACCAATTGGAGAAGAAAGGAGAGGGAAGTGATAAGGTTTAAACCCAAACAAAATGTCACTAACATAATCTATGCATGAATCTAATATATGTATTAGCTTTAATTTTATCATGTTCACACTCAATGTGTTTTGGCTGTTTTAGCACTTATCAAACTTTTTGATGGTAGATATTTACTACATATGGTAGTTAAGAGATCTTGGAAGTCAAAAGAATGTGGAAATTTGATAGAATTTTGTAGATTAATTAGTTAAGCTAGATATAATAGTTTTCTTTGATTTGTTTTTGGTGAATAAGAGGTGGTATCTTGTGATTCGTGGAATTGAAACCAAAAATATATATTTCATACGCACTAAAACATACAATTCAAACTCTTCAAAACGTGGAATTGTGTATATATATACTAGTGCAACCAGTACTTCTTACAAGCTTTTCCAACTCAAATGTTACACTTTGATAATCAATTTCTTATTCAACCATTATACATTTTGAACTTATAATACATCAAGTAAACATCTCACTTAACCACTCAGGAGAACCTCACTCCACATTAACTCGACCTAAATCGGCAGTGGGCTCCCACTGAAAATTATACCGTAAATAACTACTTTAAGTGTCATTTAAACCCAAATTTTCCAACACAAAATATTCTTCTTGGGATCGCTTCTGCTAGAGATCAACGCCGTACCCTTATATTAGGGGACTTCGAATATAATATTCACAATTTGAGAAAGTTTTCATACTTGACCAACATGTATTATAATGATGTAAATATGAAGAAATGAAATGAAATATACCAAAAATGGTTGGTTTAATGTTTTCTCAACAAAAGTGAGATTTGGCAAATAATCTTTATATCATTATTAACAATGAACAAAAAAAAGAAAAAGAAAAAGAAAAAGGGAACCCTATATATGCATGAACACTCTAACCTGAAACCAACGAAATTCAGTGGTTGCATGCGTTATCGGATCGGATAAGATGCAAATTCAGATTTGACAAATAATCTTTTTATCATTTGATGATGGATTCCTTGAATTGATGCATACCATTTTATATTTTTAAGATAGATGCTAAATTCCTTATGTCCAGTTGGGGAATGATATACTAATTAAGTTAGCTACGCTTCATAATAATGATGTCAAATCACATATTACTACATTATTTTAATATCGATCATTTTTTTTCATATAGTTTTATTCTTATTCGAAGAAAAGTTCTAACCTTGCAATTATATTAGCAGCCAACTTACCAACTATCTCAAGATATTATATATTATTTCGTTACTTAGAGTATGAAATTAATGATAGGGTGTGGATGCTTAATGAAATTGATTTTTTTTTTTTTGCACATTTTGTGTGAGAATTGAAAAAAAAATTGCTTTACATTATATTAAGTGAATTAAATTTTTTCCCTATGATATTTTTCATTTTTTTATGAAGTAGTTGAAAATTTAGTATTGTTTTTATAGTATTTGCTATGCACTTTACACACACACACACTCTCTCTCTCTCTCTTTTTAAAATTTTTTTTACCTTTAATTAATTTCTTTATTCCAATGCATGTATATATTTTGATCATAGGTGACCTACTAACTGTATAAAAATTGAACTTGTTATACAATATATTTATTATCTTCCACATCTATCATATTCCATGTCAATAAGCCACGACCATGGTTGAATACCACATCAACTTTTAAAAATAAGATATTAGACCACAAGATAGGTCATGCTCGTGGCATACCTCGTGTAACATGAATTGGAAGAGCCTTGGCTTGGGCCATGATTGTGGTTGAGGTTGTGGATGTTGAAGTTGTAATCGATTCCTAATTGTCACGGGTCGTGGCTTGCAACTTCCTATGCACAACTACAACTGTGACCTAAAATATTTGCAAGCTGTTCTTAAAATTATAAGTAGAGCTACGACCGTGACAATTATTCTAACTCATAATATATTCACATATAAGAATGGTAAAATGTCGAACAATTTGGTTAAGTTTATGATTTGATTCAATCCAAGCCATAACTCAAGACTCAAACAAGTAAATATGAAGTAACATAACTATATATAACAAAAGGAGAAAAGAAAACAACATGAATTTAGGCCGTGCATCACCAACGACGTTATAAAAAAAAGGCCGAGCATAAAAATATGACAATATTATACAAGATACAAATACAATATATATCTTGAATTGATTAACACAATACTACAATCACAATCTTATTGTGTTACTTATAACCAAGTAATTAAGCACATATAATAAGATATTAAATACAATATTACACTAAAAAATATACTAGGTAAAGATTGAAACCTTCCAAGGTTTAAAAGAAAGTTCCTGTCCTAGGTGAAGCCCAACTAATCTAGATTACATGTAATTGATTAGCTCAATTAAAAAGATTAATAGACAACTCTCTCTAAAGAGTCAAACTTAAAACCTTGCAATTATCAATTCAGACACCTAAAAGACTAAATTTAAATAATAAGATGACGAATTCACGAATATAATATATATGGAGAAGAAGAAAACAGTAAAAATACTACTTTACTATAATAAATTTTAATGTTTTTTTTTAGTACTATTGACTCTGTTACAATGTAGTATCTGTTTATAGCTGCTTTCTTAATAAAACAGCATTGGGCCGGGGGTGAGTATTGGGGTGGGTAGAGGCGTGGAGGAATAAAGTTTGGGGGGTCCAACTTGGTAGCGAAACGACGGGCGTCTCACGTCGGATTGAAGGGTAGCTGACGAAATGGAGCAATTTCAATTTGCAAGTATGATATGATGCCCCATTTCTAGATTTTCTAATATTTTCTTGTCCCTTCTTTATTTCTTCCATTTCCACAATATATAATAAATATAAAAATGGTCAACAATTTTTCCATCTCAATTACTACGCTTTTCTCCCAAATTCTCCTATACGAAATGCCCATTTTCTTTGCTTAATTAAACTGCTCGTTGAATAATTCCCAAGGAAATATATATATTCAAAAGTAACGTAACGTACAAAACTAAATTTACTATATTTAATTTACACCAATAGCGTCGCTGGTTTTGGAACCGGTCTAGCTTCCCCTTAGCTATTGAGTGATATTTTTGGCTTGCAAATAATGTTTGTGCTCACTCTTTAACTAAATCTAAATATAATTCGTCTCGTTATTCTTCACTCCATGTTATCTTATTTAGCTTATAAATGTTGTATAGAACCTAATAAAAAGGGTTCAGGTAGTCATTAATCAAGTTTGAATTGAGAAAAAAAATACATGCCACGGTTTATGAGTTTGAGTAATAGTGGAGTACCCATACCTAAAATACACGTTTATGTATATATATTAAATTGGTTTTAAGATTAGTTTGGGTACGCTTGGATAGTATTAAACATGTATGGAACGAGTACGAGTATTATTCTAATGAGTTTAAACAAGAACATGTAGTTTTAAAATTAAAATCTCTAATCCTTAATTATAATTCATCATCACTTTTTACATAATGACTATATTCTCAATTGAATTTTTGAGGATATTTGGGGGGGTGGGGGTGGAAAGTGGGACAGTTGGAATTTAGTTAAAATGGAGCCTCAAACATTGAAAATTGAAGAAGTTTGGTTCCGTAGGGAGAAGGGAAACTTATAAGAAGAATATTTATATTTATACATATAAATATATTAGAGAAAATTAATGAAAGGGATATGAGGGGCCCAAAGTAAATGGCCTCATAAACCCACTTGTAGTTTGTAAAGGAGAAATGGTTTTCCCAATTGCGGCTATACCCTTCTCTCTCATACTGTCATTTTAAAAAAAAAAATTTACTTTTTTAAAAATTTGTTTTCATTAGTTGCGAGTCAAATGCGGCGTTTGCGTGTGTGGGTTGAACAGCTTTTTTTTTTTTAATAAAAAAATAAATATTTTACAAAAAATAATATATGCAGAGAAACGTCCATTTCTTGCAATTGGTTTCTTTTCGTAAAATATGTAGTTGAGTGGGAATCTCCTGTTTTATTGGATTCTAATAAAGTATATATACTCACTCCTCTTCCACCAGATATACATATTTTTTTTTAATACTATTAACTCTATTACAATGCAGTATCTATTCATAACTATTTTCTCAACCTATTGAAGCACAAGAGTTAATATTGTCTGCACTGAGGCTCGAACCCACCACCTCCCGTATAAAGGGAAGGGTTTGGACATACATATTTTATAAAACTCTTTTTTTTTTTAATACTATCAATTCTATTACAAGGTAGTATCCGTTAAATACACTTTCCTCATCTGTTGTAGCCCAAAGAATTTTTTTTTTTAATACTATCAACTTTATTACAAGGTAGTATCCGTTCAATACACTTTCCTTATCTGTTGTAGCCCACAGAGTCAATATCTCATCAATACCAGAGATTTGATCCTGTGACATTTCCTCAAGGAGAGTTGTTGTAGCCCAAAGAATCAATACCTCATCAATATTGATGATTTGATCTTGTGACATTCCCTCAAGGAGAATCATAGAGGTGTCAACTGAGCAAAAAGTGCTTGGCATGTATAAAACTTATTTAATATATAGACACATAGTTATATTCTTAATTTCGTTCACAATAAACACATGGTAATTTTTCTCCTTATTATTCATGGTAACTGATAGCGATACGGGACCTCGGGGGGTCCAGTTTATTGGAAAAAGTATGAGTCCAAGTGGGGATGGTGAAGGAAGGAGGTTGACGCAAGTCTTGTTGGGCTAGGAAGACATGCATGAATGGTGGCCCAAAAGAGGAGAGAAAAGGAGTTCGTCGGCAGCAGCAGGCTGGAGTAAAAAATGGATAAGGAGTGCTGGTAATAAGGATCACACCCTAGACTTCCTATAACGCATGCAGGCAAGTTTAAACCCACCAAACCGCATCGTCTCTTGTATACCAAGGAGCTGCACCTTATATTTATTCCTTTATTTGCGGGTTGGTCGGCGACATGTCCAGCGTGTGTGGTGTGTCCCCGAGCACGGCTAAGGCCACTTGAGGGGACATAGTATTAAAGGTATGTACGTACATGGAGGGGGTGGTGATCAACTTTTTCGGCTAGCGCATGGCTAGCAAGGTTAGCCCATCTAACTTCACTTGATGTAGTATGGCTAGCAAGGTCCAAACACCCCTTGACACATCATCGGCGCCCCCACTGGTGGGGGTTAGTAGTAAGGGGTAGAGAGGGATGGTAGAGAAGGTGGGTGAAAACTGGAGACGTGGGTGAAGACATGAGACATACATGGACATGTGGAGGATGGATACGGAAGACTGGTCGATGCGGTACACTTGTCAATAGGGGTGTAAACGAGCCGAGCCGAGCTCGAACCTAGAGTGGCTTGAGCTCGAGTTCGTTAAGGAAGGCTTGGCTCAAGTTCGAGCTCGAGTTCGATCGAGCTTGAAAATTGATGCTCGAGCTCGAGCTCGGCAATTTTCGAGCTGCTCGAGTTCGTCTCGAGCAGCTCGATTGTTCGAGCTCGAGCTCGAGTTCGAGCTTGAATTTTAGCTCGAATTCATGCTCGAACTCAAGTTCGAGTCCGATTTTGAACTCGAATTTAACCTGTTTGATTTTAAATTCATGTTTCAATTAAAAATAAACTATAATATTATATGTATACATATTTTATATATATATATATATATATATATATATATATATATATATATATATATATATATATATATATATATATATATATATATATATATATAT